>NW_005054829.1:30267-34165 GCF_000277835.1 Geospiza fortis
TTCAGCAGGTAACGTCCTCATGATCATTAGCAAGGTGAGATGTGGCATAGGGAAGAGGATGAGTGGGTGAAATGGTTGCAGCTGCTTTTTGGCATGCTGTCTAATATTTCTTCTGCTCTAGAAGCGGTGGCTGCCATAATACGTATTGGGGTCACAGGAGGGTATAAATCTGGTTTTTGGTCAAGATCAACTGGCCCTGGATCAAACAGGTCTTGGCGTTCCAAATCATCATTCTCAGAAAGGATAGTGGTGCATCAGAGGGTACATGATCCACTTCCTTAAATTTCTGCAAGGCAGAATAGATGACACACCAAGTCACAATATCATAGGGCTGAACATCATGGTGAGTAACCTGATGAGTTTGTAAGCATTCCCTGACTTTTTGCCAATGACAAAGATCATAAGAACCATCAGAGGGGTACCAGGGGCAGTTTTATCAAATCCAAATGAGTAAGGATATAAGTTTCTCAGTTATTACTTTAAATCCTTTCTCCCTGGTAATGCGCAACAGAGAACCTTTATGGAGTCTTTGAGATTTGGTTGCGTTTTGCCTCAAAACTGAAGAAAAAAAGACCACCCAGCTGCTCGCTTGGCTAATCCGGTTTTAGAGCCACAATGAGAGAAGCTCCTCAGTGATCTTTCAAGCACAACTGGATGGTTTGGCCGGGGTGTATCACAGGACTGGATTACCGAGTACCTTTAGAAGGTTACCCCTTTGGTTCATTTCAGTTTGGTTACAACAGATCTTGTGTTTTTCTTTCAAGTAGAGGGTACTAGGTGAGGATTTTAGGAGTACTATTAAGTATGAATATAAAATGAAAGGCAGTTAGAAAGTGAAGTTTAGACTGTGTGGAATTTGCAGGCAACCCCAACAAGGGAAGAGATGAGAATCTTGACTCCATGTTTCAGAAGGCTGATTTATTATTTTATGATATATTAAAAGAAAATGATATATTGGAACTATACTAAAGAAAGAGCAAGGAGACATCAGAAGGTTAGAAAAGAAAGGAATGATAAAATCTTGTGACTGACCACAGCCTCGACACAGCTGGCTGTCATTGGTCATCAAGTAAAAACAACCACATGAGACCAATCAAAGATGCACCTGTTGGTAAACCATCTCCAGACCACATTCCACAGCCATCAGATAGTCATTGTTTACATTTTGTTTCTGAGGCCTCTCAGCTTCTCAGGAGAAAAATCCTAGCAAAAGGATTTTCATAAAATATGTCTGTGACAAGACTGGGCAGTGTTACATGCATTATCCCAGAGAAGCTCTGTTGTTGTTACTCTTCGTAAGTGTAAATTGAGTTTGAGTCAGGGTTATTTAGAAAAAAAACCTGTAACTTTGTAACATTTCCAACACTTGGAGTAGTATAGTTAACGTCACTTAATTGAAAAATACTTCTAAAATAAATTCAGTTTGTTGCTAAACAAGGGAAAAAAATTCTAGCGCTTGAATTGTTTGCATAATAATGTAGCACTTTCTGGAAATAGAAAGTGTATATTTATCATGCCACAGCTGTAAGTTTACTTGTGTGTTGTCTGGTTTAAAAAATTATTTTTATGTAAAGAGGCTATTTAATTGAAAATGGTAGCATGTAGGAGTCTTTTTTTTTTTTTGTATATATTGCACACCATCTTGCATGTTTTTTGGCAAAGAAATGTCTGGTGCCAACCAAAATCTTAATTTACAGAATGGTGACTTCTTTGAGAGTAAGAGCTACTCTCATATCAGCTCTGAATTGACTTATCCAAATTCTTAAATGCCTTTCCAACCTTCTAATTATGGCCTTTAAAAAAAAGGCTGTGACATATTTCAGTAGTTACTTTCTAGAGATCCAGAACTCTTTTAAAACTTTCCAAAGTATTGGTCATCTATATAATCTGTATTATATTCCGAGAAATCTATATTTAATGACATGCATATGTGTTGTGCATGGTGTTTCTGTTGGTTGGTAGGTTTTAGCATTTCTGGTAGTAATGGTTTGTACGCAATCAAAAACTGTAGTTAGTATGAGTGTATGTAATCAGATGGAACCTTCCAAAAAGGATGTGTCTGTCCAGACCCATTCCTGTGCGGACTGTTTGAGCTTATCGGTGGTTTCAGAGGGCGTTGTGGAGGAAACCTGCCTGTGGTGTGAACAGGTGAACAATCTCCTTTCACTGGTGGCCAAGCTTAGAGAGGAAGTTGAAAGACTAAGGAGTATCAGGGAAAGTGAAAGGGAAATAGATTGGTGGAGTTCAGCCCTTCCATCCTTGAGGAAGGCCCACCAAGAGTCAGAGGACTCCCATGACTCTTATTGTCAGACAATAGAAGGACGCCTGGTAGATGAAGGGGAGTGGAAGTGGGTACCTACTTGAGGAGGTAATAATAAAAATTCCTCCCTACCCCAACTCCCAAGCTAGGTGCTACTTAGAATAGGTACGAATCCCTGGTTGGAGAGTCAGCCAGATGATTTAGAAGAAACCTTTCAGAATAGGTATGAACCCCTGGATCTAGAGAGTCAGCCAGATGATTTAGAAGAAAATTATCTGCACAGTGAGCCTCCCAATTATGATTCATCTGTGAGAAGAATTACCACCTCTAACATCAAAAAGGAAATAAGGGTAATTGTGGTGGGTGATTCCCTTCTGAGGGGAACAGAGGGCCCCATATGTCGACCAGACCCACCCCACAGAGAGGTCTGCTGCCTCCCTGGGGCCTGGGTATGGGACATTACTGAGAAACTTTCTGGGCTGATTCACCTCTCTGATTATTACCCACTGCTGATACTCCAGGCTGGCAGAGATGAGATTGAAAAGAGGAGTGTCAGGGCAATTAAAAGGGAATTTAGGGTACTGGGACAAGTAGTTGATAGGACAGGGGTACAGGTAGTCTTTTCCTCAGTCCCTTTGGTGGTTGAGAAAAACAGTGAAAGGAATAGGAGAGCTCACATTATCAACGAGTGTCTCCAAGGTTGGTGTCATCAGCAGAATTTGGGGTTCTTTGATCATGGGGCAACTTTTACAGCACCTGCTCTACTGGAACCAGATGCGCTCCATCTCTCTGTTAAGGACAGAAGGTTTTTAGCTCATGAACTGGCAGAACTTGTTGAAAGGACATCAAACTAGGTCTGAAGGGGAAAGGGGATGCATCTGGGCTGTCTGGAAGCAGGCCCAAGGATGGTAAGCCTGAGACAGGAGTGAAATCAGCAGCCCAGCTGAGGTGCAGGTATACCAATACACGCAGCACAGGTTACAAACAAGAGCTGGAGGCCATGGTACAGCAGCAAAGCAATGATGTAATTGCCATCACAGAAATGTGGTGGCATGACCCACATGGCTGGAGTGCTGCACTGGATGGCTACAACTTTGGGAGGCTTTTGATATGATGGGCATTGAAACTTATGAAGTTGAATGCCTACGGGTAAGAATTAAGGGGAAGGCCAACAAGGCTGACATCCCACTGGAAGTCTGTTATTGTCCACCCAACAAGGAAGAGGTGGTACAATTCATTCTATAAACAGCTAGAGAAAGTTTCTGGATCATCAGCCATTTTTCTTGCTGGCAATTTCAACCTGCCGGACATTTTTTGGGAACTCAATACAGCTGAAAAAAGGTAATCCAGGAAATTTTTAGAGTTTGCAGAGGACAACTTTTTGTCACAGCTGGTGGGTGAGCCCACCAGGGGAGGGACAATGTTAGATCTGTTATTTGCAAATCGAGATGGGCTGGTCAGAAGTCACTTAGGGCACAGTAGTAATAAAATTATAAAATTCTCTATATTTGCTGAAATCAAAAGGAACATTAATAAGGCTTTCACATGTGATTTCCGGAGGGCAGACTTTGTCCTATTCAGGAGACTTATTCAGAGACTTCCTTGGGAAGCAGCCCTTAAAAACAAGGGAGTTCAGGA
>NW_005054829.1:37509-40793 GCF_000277835.1 Geospiza fortis
AATCACTCGACATCCTGGACCGAAGCTTCTAGATGGAAGGGATGGGATGCTGAGTGATTGACAGAGAGCCGGGGTGGGGGTTTGGGGATGATCTCAGCCAGGGAGAGGGATAACACCGGTAAAGGGAGGGGGGTACAGTCTGGGATAAACCATTTGGGAAAAATAAGGGGATACAAGACAAAACTACTTCAAAGTATTACAAAATATAAAAATGCACTACAACAATAGTCCACAGTCAATCTCCATTCTCTGTCAGACTTGCGCACAGGACAAATAAGAGTGTTGAAGGGTGAGTGGGCTTTGCTGACCACCCCTTAGCTTTCCAGCTCTTGGATCATTTTGTGGATGGGGATCACGGCATCTCAATTTGTTCGATACTGCTGGCGGTGTACTGTCGAGGTGGCAATTGGTACCCGTTCTTCTTCCACTTTCAGGAGTCCTACTGCAGATGGGTTTTCTGATAGTCCAGGCAAGGTGTTCAACTGCCTAATGTTTTCTTCCTCTACAGCAGCTATGCCAGAAGCCCATCTGGGTCCCTTTGGGTCTTTTTAACAGCTTTTCCAGAGGAAGTCTATGCCTAGAATTCACAGGGCCTCTGGGCTGGTCAATAGGATGCTTCTGCCACTCCCCAGTCAGGCTCACCTTGGCTTCCAACAGGGTCAATTGCTGTGATCCCCCCGGCAATGGAAACATGTTCTGCCCCCACATGTCCCGATGGCATTAGGGTACACTGCCCACCAGTATCAACTAAGGCATCATATTTTTGTGGCTCTGATGTGCCAGGCCATCAGATCCACACCGTCCAGAAGATCCGGTTTTCCCGTGCCTCTCCCTGGCTAGAGGCCGGGCCCCTCTAGCTCTGGTTATTATTACTTTCCTGGGCATACATACTAGAGGTTCCTTCAAGGGGATCTGACAGATCATATCCAGCAGCTCGGTCATGGGAGACTGAGGCTACCTTCACTTTAGTGGAACTCCCTCGCTTAGTGTTTCCCTCCTTGAGTTGAAGCACCCATGCTGCCAGGACAGAAGTAGGTTTCCTATCCCACCTTCCCATGTCTTCCCCATGGTTACGCAGGAAGAACCATAGGTCAGCCCGTGGGGTGTACCCTCTCTCTCTAGCTGGGGGACGTTGGGCTTTGACTTTGGGGCCTGTGACTAACATGGGTGCTGCATTGATCTTCCTCATCTCCTCTTTGAACTCCTCTTCGAATTCCTTTACCACGGCAGAGACATGAGCCTGCATTGGGCCATTGATCATACTCTCATAATTTCTAAGCTTGTTGGCGACAGAGCCTACTGTGTCTCGGTTGGTATCAGCATCAATCGTTACAATGAAAGTGGTGTATTGAGATGGCTCTAGATTTGCCAAGTTCTACAACATTTGCCCTGTGCACTTCACCTTGACGGGGTCATTATCATGCTGTCCATCCCTCCCAAAGAGTACCTCCGATACCACCACTTCTCTCAGCTTTTGGATGGATCCCTTCCTCAAGGGTCTTCCAGCGCATTCTATGGTGGTGCTCCTGCGTTCTCTCCCTGTGGACAAACCTCTCTCTGACACTCATTAAAAGCCACTCCCAGAGGGAAAGGGACCCTGGCACTCTTACAAATATCTGATTCATACCTGAGTCCTGGGTCAAGGGTCCCGGATTCCTTGCCTCACCACCATCCAGTTGGACGCCTGTACCCATAAGGTCCCAGACCAGAAGAAACCAGGTTGTATAAGCCTCACGTCCCCATCGTACAATGTCTTTGTGCAGATTATGGAGACTTTAGTAAGTCAGGGCCTTGTTGATGATTGCAACCTCTGGCTCTCCTGTGGGTTGTGAGGGCTCTCCATTCTTATCCTTGTCTAGGTGCTCTGCTTTCATCTTAGATCTCCTTGTTTCTACAGAGGCGACTTCTGCTGGCTGTGACTGCCTTTGATGTTTAGCTGGAACTTGGATGGTTGTAACATCTGTGAGTTCCACTGCTGCACTATTAGACTCCTGCTTTGAGTCAGGGGGAGGGCTTCTCACCAGCTCGGGAAATATACTCCCTCAGCATCTGGCCTATCTCCTTCCCCAGAACCTCCACCCAGTCTGGGTGGTTCATTTCTGAGGTGGGCTGTGGGGCAGGGTCAGTCTCTGAGGCAGCATATGTAGTCTCTGGGACAGGTTTCAGGGTGGTTATCCTAGTTAATCTTCCCTTATCTCTGAATGCAAAATAGAAGAGGCCTATCAGCAACACCAACCATTGTATTATATCATTAGTATTTAGATTGGATCTGAACGTTTCGAAAACTGGTGGGGCCGACCCAAAGAGATGGTTAAAGGGTTGGGAGAAAATTTCCCTCGGTGTCGTTTCCTCACAGTAGGTACTATTATTAAAATAACCCCAAAAACATACAGTTAGTATGTGATAGCTCAGAATCCATGTGCCTGCTTTCCAGAGGAAGTTAACGATCTATGAATTCCTCACCTTATTAACCCATAAAGTAAACTGGATAACAGGCACAGTAGTCTTAGTTATAGGACCCATGTTTAGATAACGGCCTGTAAATGGGAGAAATATAACCATGATCACAGGCCACCCAAACCAGGGTAAGCTAGACCACATGGTGTCACTTAACGAGGTTTCTCAATCAGCACACAAAAATTAGGTTACTCAAGAACTGGTATTCCATTGTTCACCCTTTCTCTCTCTATGCCCTTGAGCCTCACGATGGGCGCCAAAATCCGTCTTGGTTTCGAAAAGTCAGGTGTCTGCTTAAGGAAGGTAGGAGCCTCCCCTGAAATGAAAAATGTAAACCGCTTCCCTGCAAATTGTTATAATTTTGGAATTAAGGGGCTCTCACGCAAAGATATGGGAGCAGGAATAGCAGTTCTTTTTTAGGGAAGGAAAAAAAACCCAACAAACCAAACGATGCAGTAATACAAAACAACACTGACAGTCAGAATACGACCTGACACCCTGTTGGTCAGGGTGTTGGTAGCAGTCCAATTGAAATGGTGGTTGCAGTTATCCTGGAGTGACAGATGTGGTTCTGTTAAAGCAGTGATCTTGTAGACGGGTGTAGTCTTTCTCTGAAGATCCATTGGTGGCGTAGATGGGCCTGGTCTTCCTCTGGGAATCCAGTGGAGAAGAAAGCTATTCCTCTGAGAATCCAGTGGGAAAGGGCTGCTCCTCTGGGAAACCAGTGGAAAAGGCTGCCCTGGTGTCCCAAAAGCTCAGATTATATCCAGGAAGGAATGTTTAGCTCCTCCCTCTAGGTGGAGCATCTCACAATGGGATGATGTAAT
>NW_005054829.1:43599-48437 GCF_000277835.1 Geospiza fortis
TAGTCCACAGTCAATCTCCATTCTCTGTCAGACTTGCGCACAGGACAAATAAGAGTGTTGAAGGGTGAGTGGGCTTTGCTGACCACCCCTTAGCTTTCCAGCTCTTGGATCATTTTGTGGATGGGGATCACGGCATCTCAATTTGTTCGATACTGCTGGCGGTGTACTGTCGAGGTGGCAATTGGTACCCGTTCTTCTTCCACTTTCAGGAGTCCTACTGCAGATGGGTTTTCTGATAGTCCAGGCAAGGTGTTCAACTGCCTAATGTTTTCTTCCTCTACAGCAGCTATGCCAGAAGCCCATCTGGGTCCCTTTGGGTCTTTTTAACAGCTTTTCCAGAGGAAGTCTATGCCTAGAATTCACAGGGCCTCTGGGCTGGTCAATAGGATGCTTCTGCCACTCCCCAGTCAGGCTCACCTTGGCTTCCAACAGGGTCAATTGCTGTGATCCCCCCGGCAATGGAAACATGTTCTGCCCCCACATGTCCCGATGGCATTAGGGTACACTGCCCACCAGTATCAACTAAGGCATCATATTTTTGTGGCTCTGATGTGCCAGGCCATCAGATCCACACCGTCCAGAAGATCCGGTTTTCCCGTGCCTCTCCCTGGCTAGAGGCCGGGCCCCTCTAGCTCTGGTTATTATTACTTTCCTGGGCATACATACTAGAGGTTCCTTCAAGGGGATCTGACAGATCATATCCAGCAGCTCGGTCATGGGAGACTGAGGCTACCTTCACTTTAGTGGAACTCCCTCGCTTAGTGTTTCCCTCCTTGAGTTGAAGCACCCATGCTGCCAGGACAGAAGTAGGTTTCCTATCCCACCTTCCCATGTCTTCCCCATGGTTACGCAGGAAGAACCATAGGTCAGCCCGTGGGGTGTACCCTCTCTCTCTAGCTGGGGGACGTTGGGCTTTGACTTTGGGGCCTGTGACTAACATGGGTGCTGCATTGATCTTCCTCATCTCCTCTTTGAACTCCTCTTCGAATTCCTTTACCACGGCAGAGACATGAGCCTGCATTGGGCCATTGATCATACTCTCATAATTTCTAAGCTTGTTGGCGACAGAGCCTACTGTGTCTCGGTTGGTATCAGCATCAATCGTTACAATGAAAGTGGTGTATTGAGATGGCTCTAGATTTGCCAAGTTCTACAACATTTGCCCTGTGCACTTCACCTTGACGGGGTCATTATCATGCTGTCCATCCCTCCCAAAGAGTACCTCCGATACCACCACTTCTCTCAGCTTTTGGATGGATCCCTTCCTCAAGGGTCTTCCAGCGCATTCTATGGTGGTGCTCCTGCGTTCTCTCCCTGTGGACAAACCTCTCTCTGACACTCATTAAAAGCCACTCCCAGAGGGAAAGGGACCCTGGCACTCTTACAAATATCTGATTCATACCTGAGTCCTGGGTCAAGGGTCCCGGATTCCTTGCCTCACCACCATCCAGTTGGACGCCTGTACCCATAAGGTCCCAGACCAGAAGAAACCAGGTTGTATAAGCCTCACGTCCCCATCGTACAATGTCTTTGTGCAGATTATGGAGACTTTAGTAAGTCAGGGCCTTGTTGATGATTGCAACCTCTGGCTCTCCTGTGGGTTGTGAGGGCTCTCCATTCTTATCCTTGTCTAGGTGCTCTGCTTTCATCTTAGATCTCCTTGTTTCTACAGAGGCGACTTCTGCTGGCTGTGACTGCCTTTGATGTTTAGCTGGAACTTGGATGGTTGTAACATCTGTGAGTTCCACTGCTGCACTATTAGACTCCTGCTTTGAGTCAGGGGGAGGGCTTCTCACCAGCTCGGGAAATATACTCCCTCAGCATCTGGCCTATCTCCTTCCCCAGAACCTCCACCCAGTCTGGGTGGTTCATTTCTGAGGTGGGCTGTGGGGCAGGGTCAGTCTCTGAGGCAGCATATGTAGTCTCTGGGACAGGTTTCAGGGTGGTTATCCTAGTTAATCTTCCCTTATCTCTGAATGCAAAATAGAAGAGGCCTATCAGCAACACCAACCATTGTATTATATCATTAGTATTTAGATTGGATCTGAACGTTTCGAAAACTGGTGGGGCCGACCCAAAGAGATGGTTAAAGGGTTGGGAGAAAATTTCCCTCGGTGTCGTTTCCTCACAGTAGGTACTATTATTAAAATAACCCCAAAAACATACAGTTAGTATGTGATAGCTCAGAATCCATGTGCCTGCTTTCCAGAGGAAGTTAACGATCTATGAATTCCTCACCTTATTAACCCATAAAGTAAACTGGATAACAGGCACAGTAGTCTTAGTTATAGGACCCATGTTTAGATAACGGCCTGTAAATGGGAGAAATATAACCATGATCACAGGCCACCCAAACCAGGGTAAGCTAGACCACATGGTGTCACTTAACGAGGTTTCTCAATCAGCACACAAAAATTAGGTTACTCAAGAACTGGTATTCCATTGTTCACCCTTTCTCTCTCTATGCCCTTGAGCCTCACGATGGGCGCCAAAATCCGTCTTGGTTTCGAAAAGTCAGGTGTCTGCTTAAGGAAGGTAGGAGCCTCCCCTGAAATGAAAAATGTAAACCGCTTCCCTGCAAATTGTTATAATTTTGGAATTAAGGGGCTCTCACGCAAAGATATGGGAGCAGGAATAGCAGTTCTTTTTTAGGGAAGGAAAAAAAACCCAACAAACCAAACGATGCAGTAATACAAAACAACACTGACAGTCAGAATACGACCTGACACCCTGTTGGTCAGGGTGTTGGTAGCAGTCCAATTGAAATGGTGGTTGCAGTTATCCTGGAGTGACAGATGTGGTTCTGTTAAAGCAGTGATCTTGTAGACGGGTGTAGTCTTTCTCTGAAGATCCATTGGTGGCGTAGATGGGCCTGGTCTTCCTCTGGGAATCCAGTGGAGAAGAAAGCTATTCCTCTGAGAATCCAGTGGGAAAGGGCTGCTCCTCTGGGAAACCAGTGGAAAAGGCTGCCCTAGTGTCCCAAAAGCTCAGATTATATCCAGGAAGGAATGCTTGGCTCCTCCCTCTGGGCGGAGCATCTCACAATGGGATGATGTAATTTTTATCAGTCATGCAGTGAGACTCAATGTCCCATTAACAGAATATTTTTCCCAGGGTGAGGATTGGTTTGTGGAAGAGGTAAAAAAACCCACCCAATTAACAGATGAAAGCTGCCACACCTCTAATAAATGGCAAATAGAATACACACATATCTTGCAATTCAGGACAGGGAGGCTTTGGACGCTATAGGTATTGAAACTAATGATGACGAAGTTGAATGCCTATGGGCAAGAATTAGGGGAAAGGCCAATAAGGCTGACATCCTACTGGGAGTCTGTTATCGTCTACCCAACCAGGAAGAAGAGGTGGACAATTCATTCTATAAGAAGCTTGAGAATATTTCTGGATCATCTGCCCTTGTTCTTGTTGGCAATTTCAACCTGTCAGACATTTGTTGGGATCTCAATACAGCTGAAAAAAGGCAGTCCGGGAAATTTTTAGAGTTTGTGGAGGACAACTTTTTTTGTCGCAGCTGGTGGGTGAGCTCACCAGGAGAGGGACTATGTTAGATCTGTTGTTTGCAGATAGAGAGGGGCTGGTGGGAGATGTGCTGGTTGGAGGCCGCTCAGAGCACAGTGATCATGATTACAGAATTCTCGACATTTGGTGAAATCAGGAGGAACATCAACAAGACTTTTACACTGGGTTTCCTGAGGGCAGATTTGGCCTATTGAGGAGACTTATTCACAGAGTTCCTTGGGAAGCAGCCCTTGAAATCAAAGGAGTTCAAGAAAGGTGGGCATGCTTCAAAACACAGATCCTGAGGGCACAGGAACAGACTGTCCCTGTGTGCAAAAAATGACTCAATGAGGAAAACGTCCAGCCTGGATGGGCAATGAGGTTTTGAAGGCTCTTAGGAATAAAAGGAGGATGTATCATCTTTGGAAGGAGGGTCAGGTTTCTCAGAACTTAAAATGGTGACTTTTGTATAAGGATAACAAAAAATGTTTTTTTAAATATATTAATGGCAAAAGGAAGAGTAAGACTAACCTTTGTTCTTTATTAGATGCAGAAGGGAACTTTGATACTGCAGATGAGGAGAAGGCAGTGGTGCTTAACGCCTTCTTTGACTCAGTTTTTATTGAGAAGACTTGACCTCAGGATAACTGTCCTCTTGGGTTGCTCGATGATATCAGAAAGCAGAATGGTCCCCCCATTATCCAAGAGGAGGCAGTCAGAGAACTGCTGAGCTGCTTGGACATGCATAAATCCTTGGGCCCAGAGGGGATGCACCCCAGGGGGATGAGGGAGCTGGCAGGTGAGCTTGGGAAGCTGCTCTCCATCATTTCCCAACAGCCCTGGCTCACTGGGGAGGTTCCAGCTGGCTGGAAGCTGGCCAGTGTGACACCCATGCACAGCAAGGGTGGGAAGGAGGATCCTGGCAATTACAGGCCAGTCAGCCTGGCCTCAGTGCCCAGTAAGGTCATGGAGCAGCAGTTCATATTGATTCCATCAGGCAGCACTTGCAGGATGGCCAGGGTGTCAGAGCCAGCCAGCAGGGCTTTAGGAGGGCTGGGGCAGGTTTGACCAGCCTGGTCTCCTTCCATGAGCAGGTGACCCTGCTGGTGGGTGCAGCAGAGGCTGTGGCTGTGTCTGTCTGGCTCCAGCAAGGCCTTTGGCAGTGTCTCCCACAGCTCCCTCCTGGAAAAGCTGCAGCCCAGGGCTGGGACAGGAGCACTCTGTGCTGGGCTCAGACCTGGCTGCATGGCCCAGGGAGCGGTGCTGAGGGTGCTGCATGCAGCTGGGGCCAGGCACCAGGGGTGTCCCTCAGGGCTCTG
>NW_005054829.1:48537-52769 GCF_000277835.1 Geospiza fortis
AGGCCCAAAAGCATCCTGGCCTGTATCAGGAATAGTGTGGCCAGCAGGAGCAGGGAGGTCATTCTTCCCCTGTACTTGGCACTAGTGAGGCCACATCTTGAGTACTGTGTCCAGTTCTGGGCCCTTCACTTTGGGAAGGACTTTGAGATTCTTGAGTACGTCCAGAGGAGGGCAATGAGGCTGGTGAGGAGCTTGGAACACAAGCCCCGTGAGGAATGACTGAGAGAGCTGGGGTTGTTTAGCCTGGAAAAAAGGAGACTGAGAGGCGACCTTATCACTCTCTACAACTTCCTGAAAAGTGGTTGTAGTCAGGTGGGGTTGGTATCTTGTCGTCCTGCATTTTTGAGATTTTCTAAGCCATCTGATGTTGACATTTTTGTAACGAACTTTCTTACACACTTTCTGTAAATAACTCATTGTTTTGCATTCTTTTATGGAGGAGGAGAAATTTGATGGACTGTTGGTTTGTCCAGTGTCATTGGAGAGGTGGCACTCTCACCCTCCAATCCACTGTCACTTTTGGAAAACTGTAAATGTCGGAGTCAGAAAACAAACTTCCCTTTTTTCTTCACCTGGAGAGCAGCGGTGTGCGCTTGTGTTCTTTTGTGTCCTATAGTGACAGTATCTTTCTCCAGGCAGCAACTGACAGAACCAGAGGACACAGTCTCAAGCTGCGTCAAGGGAAATATAGGTTGGATATTAGGGAGAAGTTTTTTACAGAAGAGGTGATAAAGGTCTGGAATGGTCTGCCCTGGGAGGTGGTGGAGTCACCATCCCTGGATGTGTTTAAGAAAAGACTGGATGTGGCACTCAGTGCCATCGTTTAGTTGAGGTGTTAGGGCATGGGTTGGACTCGATGATCTTTAAGGTCTCTTCCAACCTTGTCATTCTGTGAATTCTGTGAATTAGTGACTGGTTTGTGTTTAGCAGACTTCAGATGTATGCATCTGATATCTCTATACATTGGCAGCTTTTATTTGCAAAAAGAATAACATTGTATTGCCCTTTATTTGAGTCTTTGCTACTGGTTAGGATAATTTTTATGAAATGGAGTCTTTCTTTTTTACTGAATTTTTCTCTGAAGATGCATAAAGTGGATGCTTTCACAGAGATGCAACAACATGGGAATTTTGGAAAGTATGAGAAAGAAACCTCACTCTTGAATATTTTTAAAAGTTTAATAAGGGATAATATGGGACAAAATAACAGTGCTGGGTGCTTGGCGATGGCCAGAGGCACATCAGCTAACCATAGCAACTCTTCTTATATATTTTTTCTATTGCATCAGTTAAATACATATTCATAAAGAGTATACATATTTAAACATTTCTTTGAACTCGTTTACATGTTCCAGGAATTCTTTAGCTTGGTTCGACCTCTGACCCGCCTTTTTAGAGCATGTGCAGTAATCATGGATGTGGTTTTGCAGGTCGTGTCACTTCCTCACAAAGGCCCCCTGTTCTGTGGTTTCAGCAGGTAACAGTTATTGATAGTCGAAGAGTCAGTAGCAGGGGTCCTCATCACATCCATTCCTTAAATGTTATCTGACCATGCAGATGGTTTTAGCTATTTTCATTATTGTAAGTTTACCACAAGTACTTTAAATCAACATCAGCTATTTCACAAATGTCTGAGTTATTTTCATTATTGTCAGTTAGTTACAAAAATAAAAGCATTAGTTATTATTTCACAACTACAGCTACTTCTGCAAAAGTTAACATTATAATGCATAATACATAGCATCCACTTTAATATTTGGGAAAGCCAAAACTATAATATATGTTTATCACACTGTCTACAAACTAAAATAGCATCCATAAATGATGTTCTGAGGATACGAGCTACACAGGGGCCAGGGCATCGGCCACAAAAAGCTGACAAATTATACTATATCAAAAGCAGTTAAAAGTGATTACAAACTGTACTATATCAAAATTGTTGTGATTAATAATAATTTGCGAAAGCCACCAACTTCATAGTTATTTATAACAAAGTCTTTCTGGATTGTAATGTGAGAAATGACTGCTCATTTAAAAAAATTAATGGGTTTATTAAATCTTAACAAAAAACACAACAAAAGGACTAAATAAGGAAAAGCAGGCCTGGGAACTGCCCTCATGGCTGCCCACCACATGGCTGGCTCAACTTCAAGATGGATGCTTTGCCTTTTATATCTCTAGCCCCCTCCTTGAGCCTTGTCAGTCAATTCCTTCCTTGCTGTCCAGTGGTAGAAGTCACTTTCTTACATTCTGATTGGAGGTCAGGTGCTGCCATAGTAACAAGCCAACCTTCCCAAATCCCCGGATTACCAAGACCATCCCATGATAACACATACTGGGGGGAGCACATTGCAGTAACATAACTATACATTTATAAAACTTCTTTTACCATACATGTAAAGTTTACCCCTTAATTTTGAGAGCCAACCATTTACTCATCTATAACAGTAAGAAGTGTTTTCACAGTCATTTCTCAAAAACCAAATAATTTCTTATAAATATTTTATTTTGTCTTAGATACTGTTCTTGCATGTTTTTTAATATTTAACTGTTGCTACTCTTTTGAGAGACTGTAATGTTATGGTTAATGGCTTAAGCATTGTTATGAAGGACCTTTTGCCCATTATGGCAAAACTGTATATAAACATAGAGTTGAAAAAGTGTAGTAGTGTGGTTCAAAGAACAAATGTAGCTTGAAGTTTGGCAGTCCATATTAGAACAACTGTATTGGGTTTGTGTGGCAAGGTTTTGGCAGCAGGGGGCTACAGGGATGGCTTCTGTGAGAAGCGCAGAGAGCTTCCTTCATGTCCAGCAGAGCCAATGTCAGCTGGCTCCAGGACAGACTCGCTGCTGGCCAAGGCTGAGCCAATTAGAAATGGTGGTAACACTTTTGTGATAACATATTTAAGAAGAGGGGAGGAAACTTCATGAGAGCAATTGCAGCCAGAGAGGAGTGAGCGTATGTGAGAAACAACTCTGCAGACAGCAAGGTCAGTGAAGGAAGGGGAGGAGGTGCTCCAGGTGCTGGAGCAGATTTCCTTGCAGCCTGTGCTAAAGACCATGGTGAAGCAGCCGTGCCCCTGCAGACCATGGAGGTCTTCTGACTATGTATAAACTACACTTTATATGTCCCAGTTCTTGATATCTTGCTGGTTTGTTTTGCATCTTTCCTGAAGTTTCCCTTCTTTTAAAGAGCAGAGACCAAGTGTCAAAACTAATAGTGGATGAGTCTGTTTTCTCTTTCATGTTTCAGTACAAGAATGGTAGTTGTCTAGTGATGCTAGCGTATGAAGGCCAGAGAACTATTTAGAGAATGCAGTAAGCCTCATTTTCTATTTGCTTTCAGGTGGAAATGGAAATATCTTACTGCCTTTCATTCTTCACAGGGTTACACATCATTTTGGAATGATTGCATCTCCTCGGGATTGCGTGGCTGTATGTTAATTGAATTGGCATTGCGAGGGCGTCTTCAGTTAGAGGCTTGCGGAATGAGGCGTAAAAGTCTATTGACAAGAAAGGTAAGTGGAGGAAACTGGTCACATTTCCTTTCGCGTCACGCTTCAGGTAATACAGTAGCTATAAATAAAGGGTGATTGTAACAAATACACTTTTTTTTCTTTATATGGGTGTTGAAGGTTAGGATTTTTTCTTTTTTTTTCTTGCTGTCTTGGAATTTTGTCCCATTTGTTGCTAAGAGACAATAATGACCGGTACTTAAGAGAGACAAAAGATGTAGCCAAGGGGGAGGGGGAGGAGTGCAGCTGGAGGCACTATCTTAGCTGGGGAGCTTTCTCTTGGGAAGGGCAGAGATTTTGGCTGGGGGGTGAGGGGATGGGCTCGGCTTGTCTCTCGCTCTCGGGGATGGAAGGGGGGGACAGGCTGCGGTCGCTGTGGGAAAATTTTGCCCCCACTGCGGGGTTCCATCTCCTGCTGTCTTCTACCGTGAGTGAAGCTCTGCTCATAAGAGCAGCCATTGGACTGGGACCTTATAACACCCTAACTCACTGGAAAGGACCCTCACCATCTACTCAGGTGCCTTAGGGGAAAACCCAGTGCTCCCTCCTCCAAGGGAGCCTCTCCCGACCAGGTTTGGGAGCCTGGCTGCTGCTGCCCAGCTCCACCTTTTCTCTGCCACTGCTCTGAGTTTTTTGCTACACTGTAACTCCTCACCTCCTGCCTGCTGGGACACCCCGTGGCTCCTGCTACAGTTGCAGAGTTTCTGTTACATTTTGT
>NW_005054829.1:53755-61260 GCF_000277835.1 Geospiza fortis
GGGGTCTTTTCCTGCCTCTTGGTGGTCGTGAGTTGCTTCCCAGCCGACCTTTCTGTGTTTTGCAAGTGAGCGGATCCTTATCTGGGTAGGGCTTCCTGCTGTGTTTATCGAGGGTCTGTGCTTTTCCTGTTAAACAAGGCTATTGATTATGGTCTACATTCATGTGCTTGTGCAGTTACAAGATTTCCTGTTAAGTATACAACGTCTTGTGACATATAACATTCAGGCTCTTATAGTTACATTACATATTTTGATGAACAAACATTGGTTTATAACAGTACCTATTTTAATATTATGTTATAGCCTAAAATTTTATTTACCACACTACTTAAAAAGATTAATACAGCACTACAGCATGACTTTCCAACAAAACACATATAGTATTCATTTTAATATTTGTGAAGACCCAGTCATATAATATGCATTTTTCACACTGCCATTGTTGTTGTTTGTTTGCCTTGTTATACATATACCTACTAGGAAAGAACTGTTATTCTTTTCCCCATATCTTTGCCTGAAAGCCCCTTAATTTCAAAGTTAGAATAATTTGGAAAAAGGGGCGCATATTTTTCATTCCAAGGGAGGTTCCCACCTTCCTTGGCAGACACCTATCTTTCAAACCAAGACAATGGGGATAGGGATTCTGAGTAGTAACCTAAGGTAGGTGCCAAGTTATTACCTAAAAGGTTTTAATAGTGTAAAAGGTTTTAACAGTGAGCTGAAGTACCTTGTAAAATCTTCTGCATTTTTTCTCTGTTCCTGTTTGTTCTCTTGACGTGTTCATGCTGCACACAATCAGTTGGCAGTGGCTCTGGCCAGGGTGCTGTGGCAGCATTTGCTGCTGAGAAGCCAGTAGCATTAGTTCTAATCTGCTGAAGGAACTGCATTTTGCCATGTTCGTGAGATGTTGGTTGGGGCTGAGAGACTCAGGTGTATTCTGAAAGTCACCAGTTTAATGCTGGTGTACACAGTGTTGCAATTAGTGCTTGCAGTGCATGTGTTGGGGTTTAAGAGTTCTCCTTTTGTTTCTTTCTCTTTGAGAATTTTCTCCCATTTCTTGTTGCTAAGAGACAATAATGACCGAGTACGTAAGAGAGACACAAGAAGTTTCCCCTGGAAGGGTGCAGCTGGCTGCCCTCTTATCTGGGAGGTTTCTGGTGGAGGGGCAGAGATACCCCGAGAATTGGGCTGGGGAAAAGGGGTTGGGGGCAGCTCTCACCTCTCTCTTGCTCTCGACTTTGGAGGAGGACAGTTGGAGCTGCTGCCTGGGGGGGAATTCGCTACCACCGCAGGAGCCCAGCCAGGTCCTTCTTCTGCAGTGGGATGAGCTTTTGCTCATGAGAGCAACCACTGAACTGGGACTTTATTAACACCCTACCTCACTGTTATGAATCAAATCTGTAGCCAATTTATAAAAATCGACAAAGATTTATTAAGTCAATTAACAAAAAAAAATAGCATTTTCAATTAAAAAACCAAAAATCAACCACAGCCAAGACAGCATCTGCTCCAGACACAGATGCTGGGTGCCCTTGGGGTCCTGCTGACAGAGTGACAGCGGTCCCCCCCAGTGCTCCCAGGAGCCAGCTTATATACAGTTTATTTTGCCTGAGGCAGAGATGCCCACATATTCCTTTGTGTCCCTTTACATGTAAAGTTGAATCCACACTTGTGTAGAAACAGACAAAGACGAAGCCTGAGCTCAGACAAGTGTCTGAGCACCCGGGCAGAAAATATATTCATATGGAATATGTAATGTCCACTCCTGAGTACTGTAGGAGAATCGTCCCCAGGTGCGGAGTCTTGTGCGTTCCTCCCAGATGTCTACTCCGGGAAGGTCGAGATGGTATCTTGTCTTACAGGAAATTCTTTCTGATGGCCCGGGCTAGTCTCTTCATATGCATAACTTGGCCCTCTGTCCCAGAAACTGCAGGCTTTGCTTTACAGAATGTGGATTGAATGCTGTTCCTGGCAGGGACAGCTATTACAATAAGGTTTAGTTTCTCCTAATATTTTATCTATATCTATTTCTACTTTTTATAGCATGAATTAATCTATCCACACATAACAATCCCCCACCTTTTATTTCACCAATTTAATTCATGCTACAATTTAAATTTCTCATATTTTCTACTCATCACCATTTAGGGATTCTCATACCTAGGGTATCTTACACTATTCTATAATCTCCTGGTGGGAGGCCCTGGTACCTCACATTATTCATTTTGACAGATGTTTGATTCTCAAATTTTGCCAGTGCTTCTGCAGCACTGCTGGCATACTTCCTTTCTCCTAACTGCATGATTTTGGATGCGTTGCCTCTGGAAGCTCCCTCTGATTCTACGGGAACTATAGCAATTTGCATTCTCTGGGATGGATCAGTCTGATAAAACAAGGGATCAGACAAGGGAGGAATAGGATTCCAGCTACTGAACAGAGCACAAGAAACATTACTTTGTTCCACCATGCCCCATCAAGCAGTTTGTCCTACCATGTTGATTGTAAAATCGAGTTCTATTTCTGGACAGGGACATAGGGTACCTTTTTGATCTCGGCTGCCAGACCTCTTATGGTTTCCCCATAATCATCAATCTCTATACAACATTTGGATTCATTTAATTTTCCACACACTCCTCCCTCTTCGGCCAGCAAATAATCTAGAGCAATTCGATTCTGGTACACAAAAGCCCGTACCTGGGTGTGCTGCCGACTTAATAAATCCAGAGCCTCGGAGGTGTGATTTGAGACTACTTCCATCAGTGCTTGCAGCTTAATCAATCTGTTCAGTAGGTAAATTGGAGTCCTATACCTGTAGCTTCTATCCTGAGCCCAAGTGGCTGGCCCCTAATAATCAACCTTTTCAGACTCTTCCTCTCCCTCCTTAGGGTCTCGTATAATGGAGCCCCTAGTAAACTTTTTATTCTTGGGACAGTGAAGAAAACTGGACGAATCATGCCTAATCTGCATGATCCTCCCCATCTGGAGGGCAACTCACTGTATGCCTTTTTCTCACATATCCAGTAAATTCCATCAGGGGCCTTCCCCTTTGAGGTTTAGTCTCTCTGGGTCTCCCCAGTATTCCTTCATGCCTTCCAAGGATTGGAAAGGGTTGGCTCCCGGACTCTTGATCCAACACAGTCTTATTCTTTAATCCCACTCGCAATTTGTTCCATTCCTCTGGCTCCAGTACCCCAGGGGAGGGGCTGGATGCCAGACCCCATTTTTGGTGTCTGAGTTCACTGTCAGAGTGGTGGGACCTGGGGTGTACCCCCTCAGTGTACTCTTTTCCCTCCCGGCTGACACAGATCGTACCTGTTACCTTTTGATCTAAAATCCACCCCTCAGGTCTCTGTGCCAATTTTGAGACCCTCAGAGTTTTGGGAGCTGTTCTGGAGCCAAACCTTCCCCTTTCCAAGGCCATTTTTTTCTGCAGATTTCAAACCCCTGCAAATCCAACAATTTGACAAGCCTAATTCTATTACAATTTCCTGCATTAGATCAATGAACAAGTTCTTATCTGGGGAGGGTAACTCCCCGTCAGAATATTGCTTCTCCAATATTTCATACTGTTCACCCAACGTTTTCAATTGTTTTTGTTCAATTCTTTGCCTCTTTGCCTCTGACTCCCTCCGTTTCAGTTCCTGAGTTATCTTGTTCATTCTCCTCTCAGGACCTTCATAGGTTTTTTTTTATGCCAATCAGACAACCTTATCATATTGAAGGCACACTCTGTCACCATTATCCGGTGCCAAGTCCAATATAATTGGATCCTTGTCCAGGGTGAGTTTGCTGTCAAACTTTGTATTTTTTTTTTTTCTTCACCATCCAATACATTTTCTCATTCATCATGCATATTCCCAGTCTCATGCTGTCATAACATGACGAGTTCACCTAGTGGTATGCAATGAAGATAGGCTCTGTCTTTCCCCCGACCCACATGGTCCGATTACGCTGCTTACACTCTGGGATTGACATCCGTTCTATTCTTCTTTTCTCATTTGGTGCTTGTGATCTTTTGACTGCCCGTATCCTATTCCTGCCTCAGGACTGATACACCAAGTTCCGATCTCCAATTCACATAATTTCAACCCGAGTGCTATTCCTCCAACAGTACTTGCCAGTTCTCCTGAGACATTCCTTTTGGGCTTGGTATACCAAGTATCTCTTGTCCCTTGCAATCGGAACTACCTGAGTGCACTTTTTGCACTCGTCTGCGGAGCTGTAACTTCCGCTTTTCTTCGGGACCTCAGTGCGCAGACTCTGTGTCTCGCACACGACTAGGCTCGGGCCAATCGAGATTCCCACCAGGCGTACCCCTCTGCCTTTGCCTCTGCCCCCTGGGGTGCCACCAGCGCGAGGAAGACCATCTTCGCGGCAGCAGGAGGATTCTTCAGGGAAGATGCTCTCGGACCTAGCCGCATACCTCCTCTTAAAGGGGCCCCACCGTGACACTCTGTGTGCATCAGAACTGCATAGGACCCTGATGGATTTCTAGCACTCCACATCCAAAATTTTCCTGCTTGAAATCTAAGCTTCCCACGCACCCTGTATCGAAAAATGCAAAACCACTCCTGTGAGTCCAATACAATGATTCTTCAAATTGATGGCTAAGGTTAGGATACGGTCAGTCAGCTCAAGCTCTTTCTCTAAACACTGGGTACACAGCCCCTTTTGGTCTCTGCCCCCTTCTGAAATGAATGACAAACACCCCCTGACAATATTCACACTTAGAATGCACAAACAGATAGCACACACAGTCTGTCAGTATACAACCTATCCACTCGCTGCTGGTCATTGACAGGGATGCTGAAGTTTGACCCTCAAGTCACCAGGAGAAGAGGTGACCTTCCACTTAGGCTCCTCTTCCTGCTGCTCGACCTTTTTTCACTCCAGACGTGTGCGTCCAGCCTTTCTCCGCTGTTCAAATGACCATGTCTGTTGTCAGGAGTACAAAAAGGACTTCCCCAGTGGGGAGAGAGTGGCATCTCTTTCCACACTTTCACAAACACTTTGTCACCCGGTTGGATTTTGTGAATAGTGAACCCCAGAGTAGCACTCTGGGCCACTATTCCCTGTTTGTTTGGAGTTCCTGTAAATTCCTGTTGATTGCAACCAGATATGGTTGAATCTGACCATCCTCAGACTTGGGGTGTCCTACCGGCATTCTATGTTTATATGGCATTCCATATAACATCTCGAATGGTAAAAGCCCCATGTCAGAGTGAGGCATGGTTTGGATATTAAGCATGGTCAAAGGCAGACACTCCAGCCAGGACATTTTTGTTTCTAAAAATTAATTTAGATAATTGTGCCTTTAAAGTCTGATTCATTCTTTCCACCTGTCCTGAACTCTGGGGGTGCCATGGGGTGTGGTACTTCTACCGGATGCCCAGTGTTTCTGTCATCTGCTTAATAACCTTCGATGTGAAATGAGTTCCTTGATCCGAATCAATGTAGTTCACTACCCCATGTTGGGGTGCAATTTTTCTAACAATTTCCTGGCCACAGTCTGGGCCATTCCCCGGGAGCTGGGGAAGGCTTCCACCTAATGAATCAATTTATTTACTATTACAAACCTAATTTGAACCTCCCCACTTTCAGCAGTTCTGTGGAATCAACTTGAATTCCTTCAAATGTTCAGTATGCAATGGGGCAACTCCCCAGGGTAGCCTTTTTGGCCCTTGATTTGTTTACTTTTTGACAAATCAAACACCCTTGTACCTCTTGTTTTGCCAATTCATAAATTCCCTTGCACCAAAAAAATTTTCGGAAATTGCTCTGCCAGGGCTTGCGCCCCAGTGTGTTTTTCTGGTGCAATTTCTGCAAAAATCCTTCTGGTAAAACTTCTGGAAACTCGTTCCCTCCCATCAGGTAGCTTCCACTTACCTTCTTTAAACATTTGCTCCGATCTTCTCATAACCTTCTATCTCCTTTTGGGAGAGCTGAGGGGGATTATCAGGGGCCTCTACCCCTTCAGTTTCAGGGGTACTTACCACCATCAACGCCGCTGTCTTGGTCTCTTGATCTGCCAAGTTGTTTCCCCTGGTCCCGAACTGAATCCCTGTCTGATGTCCCTTCACATGAATCATCCCTGTGCATCAGTCCCTATCTTCTTGTGTTGATCAGTCCCCTTTTTTCCCAAATTTTCCCCAAACGTGTGAACCACCCCAAAGGCATACCTTGAATTTGTGAAAATCATTCCCTTTTTCCCTTTCATTCCCTTTAATGCCCTCAAAACTGTGCAAAATTCGCATGCCTGTGCAGACCAGCTTGCATTCAGGGGACCTGCTTCTATCATCTTTCTTGTTTTACCAGAGGTGCCCAAAAGGTCACCTTCTTTGCCTCCTCCACTAGCAAAGCCATAGCAACAATCGCCTGCAAGCAACCCCTGCTGACCGGGTCCAAAAGCCGGGACAAGTAACACCCAGGTTTCCTGACCCCTGCCCAATCTTGCATTCTTCAGGGGAGAGGTTATTTAATAATGAATAAGGATTGGAGACAGTGGAAAAGGGGTTTTGGTCCTTTGATTTACTGCCCGTAAATCTTGTACCAGCCTGAAGCTGCCATCCAGTTTTCTTACTGCCAGAATCGGTGTGTTGTGCCTTGACATGCATGGCTCGAGTGTACCTTTCTTTATTAATTCATCGATTACTAGCTTCAAGCCCCTCCTTCCTTCCATGGAGAGAGGGTACTGTTTGACCGACTAGGTTCATCAGGTTTCTCAATTTCAACCTGAATTAGTTCTATATCTAGTTTTCCTGCCTCCCCTGGAACAGACCATACCTTTGGGTTAATTTTAGCTTCATCAGGTGAGACTATAAAGTCTTATTTTCAGCTGAGCTTTTTCCACTGCCAGTCCCACCCCCAATAAATTAAAATCTGCCCCTTTTGCCACTAGTACTTTTCCCTTGTGTCTTTTATTTCCCATATTTATTTCTACATCCTTTATGATTGGAACTTCAAAGGGGTCCCCCTTTGCTCCATATAACACTATAGATTCCCCGCTTGGAACACATCCTTTAGGTGCCTGTATTACTGTAGTCCATTCCGCCCCTGAGTCCACCATAAACCACATTTCTTCCCGATAGGGTCCCACAAACAATTTTATTAAGGGCTCCCTAGGTGTTCCGGACCCTAAATGAAAAAGCCCCTGATATCTTCAATCCCTTTAAAAAGTTCCTGGTCCTTAGCCTTTTTTTTGGACAGTTCCGCTTGATGAGCTCCGTTTGTTTGCAGTAATAACACTCAAAACCCTGCTTCTGCCCGTTCGATATGTTTCCCTGCACCAGGCTTGGCTTTTTGCCGGCGCCTTTTTCGGGACGTCTTTTCCCTCCCGGGGCTGTGAAGGCTCACCTTGAGCCGGGTTTTCCCTTGCCCCTGCTTTGCCCTATGGGCTGGGGAGGACTGCCTCCAGAGACGGTCACCTGCTCCGGTGGGGGGGCGGGGCGGTGCCGTGCCCTGATCCAGTGGGGATTGCCGCCCCCGGGGGGGGCAGCGCGGGCACG
>NW_005054829.1:61922-62648 GCF_000277835.1 Geospiza fortis
CCCGGCCACGCGGCCGAACAAAAGACCCACACATCCTCGTCCCAAGTGCGCCTGTCATCGGCCCGACTGCGCACCTTCCGATCTCCCTCCCTCCCCATTTCTCTATGCAAGAATGGACTTCCCACCCGCCGCGGGTTTTCGTCCCAGTGTTCCAGCATCCACCCCAACGAGCTATCTCTAGGGATTTCTGGTAGGACTCTCTCGGGGACTTGGGAGGATTTCTCCTGGGGTTTCTTCTGGTGTCTGCTCTTTCTCAACTCCATCTTTCTAAAGAATGTCGTGATTTTTCTTACCTTTTTCTGTTTTTCCGGGGCATTCGTTGCGATCTCTGTCGTCTTTCTCGATCTTAGGATCCCGGACTGGCAAAAAGCCGTCAGCTTTGACCGAGCCATGGGGAGCCATCCCGCCGGCTCTAGGGTGTCTCTTACCTGTTTTATCCGGTTTCAGAAGGTGGCCGAGCTTCTGGAATCTCCCAGACTCGCCTCTCTCCCTTCTTAATCCCCAAGTGTGAACGGGTTTTCCCCAGAACTCTCCCCCGAGCCCGGTCCCACGTGCTTCAACAGACAAGCCACTCACTTTCCCCCGCAGCTGACCACGGTCCTCGCAGCAACGTGGAAATGCAACCTTGGAGTCCGCACTCACTTCGTGACCAGGTCACATCTCACACACTCACACACGCGTGTCCTGTTCACACTCCTTCCCAACCAAGCAAATACTTACGGTTCT
>NW_005054830.1:0-7190 GCF_000277835.1 Geospiza fortis
CAGAAGTATTAATGAACAAATTGACAGAACTTGGCAGTGATATGGTTTAATTGCAACAACCCTTACAATCCTCCTTGTTGGCATTCGGTACCAGCCAGTGGAACCAGAATGGGAAACTATAGAAGAGTGAGATCATCAATTGATGATTGATACTTTAGGCACAGCTAGTGGGAACATTTTTTGGCATTTGGGTGTACACAGGCACAATTATGGATGCAATCAGTGGCGGCCTCAATCATTAGGGACGGGGAAGAAGGCATATTCCCTGCCGAAATTCGTAAAGTTGTTTGGGATAATGCCTCAGATTTAGAAAAATAACTTCAGTCCTGGTGGGTTTTAGTTAATTTTACTTATGATCTTATGATGAGTATAGTAACAGCTTTTGTTTTAACCATATACAAGCTTGATGCATCCAATTGTTCCTTTAGGGCTAAATCACGAGGGGACCAGACTAAATCCTTTTGAACACAGAATGTGGGCACAAAAGGTCGAAGGAATGTGGCGAACTGTTAACTTAGAACCCTGCTCAATGAAGGAACAATTGGGGTGTATATGTGAAGGCAATGTAAGTGATGATAAAGATATTTGTTTGGATACAGAGCAAAGCATTTGTCACTTTGAAATGCATCCCATTAACCAGACAACCTTGCTCGTGTATACAAGACAAGGTTGTGTCTGCCTCAGAACAGCATGCCCCACTATAATGGTGGATGAGATAACTGTGAACGAAACTCAATTTAACTTGTAAATTTGTCAAAATTGAGGGATGTGATTTTCCCTATCAGGCACCTGTTGTATCATACCAATATATAAAGGCGAATTTGATTACTGTCCAAGAAATATTATCTGTGCCTATAGGGATGAACTTAGCTTTGGTTACCCAATTGTTGAAACATCATGAATTAAAGAGAATTTTTAAAGAAATTAAAGATGAAGGAAAGAAAAATTTGATTACAATACACCATGACACAGAGACTATACAAAGAGTGTTTAAAAGATTAGAGGAAGGCCCATCCCATCACTGGTGGGATGTGCTTTTTGGGTAGTCACCAACAGCAACCAGCTTGCTCAATACCTTGGTTCATCCAATTATTGTTTTATTTATTTTAGTTGGTACAAGTTCGATTTTGTCTGTTATAATACTTGTTTAGAATTAGGGAATGTTGTGGCAAGTAGCAGCTTTAACTTCACTATCAAGAGCATATAGTACGGTTTTAAGAGACACCTACCGCACAGCTTGGCTAGATGAAGAAGAATTTATATAGTAGTAAAAGAATTTACTACTAAAAGTGGGGAAATGAAGCATGATTTCAAAAAGTTAAGATTTCAGCTGAGGGTTAGAAGCAATTCATAGTGATCAGGATGTATGTTAAATACGTAGATGATAGGTTAATGATTATTAGATGCTTAAACTAGAGCTGATTGTTGTACTTTTTGCTATTATGAGCTTGTTTGTAGAAGGAAGTGGAGTAAGTGAACCGTTATAAGAACATATTGAAAGCAGTAGAACAATGGTTAACACCTGGGCTTTACGTCAATCAATCACAAAGCAGGGGGCCTCGGATCGTGACAGAGGGTCACAGAGACCTGATGAAGATGTTCCTGACTTCATCCCTTAAGACCACTGACCTAATTCGAGCCCACCAACCCAATTCAAGAGAAGAATTAAGCTCACGTGAAGGACTAATAACCTCATTTTAATACAGAGCGCGGATGGGAGATGGTGGGGTTATGCATATGTATTGTATGTAAGATCTCGGGAAATAAATAGAGGGCAAAGAACCTTGTACAGCACTGTCACCCTTTTTTTTAAGTTCTTCTAAGCCTTCTGATGTTTACATTCTTGTAACGAACTTTCTCATGCGCTTTTCTGTAAATACTTATTGTTTTGCATTCTTTTATGGAGGAGGAGAAATTTGATGGACTGTTGGTTTGTTCAGTGTCATTGGAGAGGTGGCACTGTCATCCTCCAATCCACTGTCACTTTTGGAAATCTATAAATGTTGGAGTCAGAAATTAAACTGCCCTCTTTTTTACCTTGGAGATTCCAGTGTCCGCGTCATTTTACTAATAACCTATTTTAATACAAGGCGGGGATGGGAGGTGCTGGGGTTATGCATATGTATTATTTTGGGAAATAAATAGAAGGCAAAGAACCTTGTACAGTGCAGTCAAGCATTTCGGGGACGGCCTCACTGTGCCGCCTGTTGGCGTAATAAACATACCACTTTCTAACTTTAACTAGTTGTAGCGTCTTTGTCCGTGATTTTCAGTTTTAATGATTCAATACAAGCACAGTTTTCTGATTAGTGACTGGATGAATCTCGAAGTGTCAAATACTTTGTCCAGTGTCATGACACACATCTTGAGCATCAATAATTTTGCTTTCACAGATGAATCGTAGTTGTTCCCGGGTAACACACGATTCTCAGTTTACTGTTTGGTGCTCGTCATTCATCTTTTGTGCCCACATTCTATGTTCTGAGGGATAAAGCACCATTTTCTCATGGTTTGATCCTAGTGCAATGATGGGGTGAATAACATAAACAGTGGCATTACATATAGTAAGCACAAAGACAGTGGCCACATTAGAAGCAGGATCATAGGTAAAATTTACCATAGTCTGCCAAGATTGAAACTTTGTTTCAAAATTAATCACATTAGCCCAAACAATCTTTCGTATCTCAACTGGAAAGTCACCTTCACCCCCTTTCCGTATGATCAAGGCTGCTGTTGCTTGCATCCATAACTGTGCTTGTATACAACTGAAAGATAAGGACACATTATCTTGAACTATACTAAGAGTAAGAGCCGAAATGAGGGATGCAGGATTCCAGGCAGCTCTTCAAAATTCAGTTTATTACGTCCAAGACATTACAGCAGTCCAGGGTCGTGGGCGACAGAGCCTGTGCCTACAGCTGTCAGCTCCAGCTGCAGGCAGGCCTGAAGATCCTTAGTTTAGGTTACAAATGCATTATATACTTTTCTTTGCTGAGCATCTTAATACAGTAGAACCAATCTATACCTTAACTTTTATCTATAGCCTATCATAACTACTATAATTACCACATTCACATTACTATTCTCCAATCACTAAAAGTTAGTACATTACAGTTTAAGCTAGAAGTTGTTTTTCAGTTTTCTTGCAGTGGAAAATTCTGAGACCTTTTTTCTACTTGCAACATTTGCTGACTTGTTTGCCTGTGCTATCTTTCTGCTTGGTAAAAACATCTTGTTTGAGGTGGGTTTATCCTTTTCTCTAAGTCATAAAAACCCCTTCTAACTAACATACCCTTTGCCTCCTTGGTTATCCAGTAAGACTGGCTCAGCAATTCTTTTCTTCTATATCAAAACTTGCTTTCATTTCTATTCCTTCTTCAGATTCTACATTCAAAAATCTTTCTGCCAAGCATACATATTTGTGAGACTTTCCTGTCAAACTTTCATCCTTCCCAACAACTAAGTGCCTCTACTATCAACTTGTGGTCTTGGTCCCCAGTCTTTTCCCATTTTGGTAGCACTTTTGAAATTTGCCACTGACTAGTTCCTAATGCCAATAAAGATGACTGCAGGGGCTGTTTTAGTTTTGTTAGATCACTTGTTGCAGTGGCCAACTTGTTCATTAATATTTCTGAGTCAATTTTGTTTAAAACTCCCAATCCTGTCTCTAATATCCCAGTTAAATCCCTTCTTATTCTGCTCCTGAGGTGTATTTGTCTTTGTAACCACGTTGTCCAGCCCTTGAAGGATGTCTGTGGTGGTGGCTCTCTGGCCACAGAGAGAAACAGGTAACTTTTCCAGGCATCATCCTGGAGAAGTGTGAGAAAGCTCAGAGAAAGAATCCAAACAATCCCTAATCTCTGCAGCTGTGATCATGTTAATGTGTGCTACATGATGTTTACAGTAAGGTTGTTTACAAAAGGGTGGTTTCTTAATTAGCCAATCATGTGAAATGTATTGATTAAATGACCAATCAGGTCCACCTGTGTCGGACGAGGATATAAAAGAAGACATCTCAATAAACGTGAGGTTTTTTGCCATTTTGCCTTCTGATACGACTCCGTGTCATCTCTGACTCAATGGTGGCAGATGTCCTCAGGAAAGAGGAGCAGGCTGGTTGGATTTCTGATATGTTGATTTGCATCAGCAATTTGACACGTTTGAGAGACCACCCTGAATTAAACAACAGTTGTTGTTGACCTATATTCCTTATTATGTATGGGCCTATTTCATAGACTTTAGGTTTGTTTGGTTTGGGTTTGAGCTGCTTGAGTACTGGTGTGAGTTGTATGAGGTTCTGTTGTTGTAAGAGATATAGCATATATTTTAAATTGTAATGAGAGTCTGATAGCATCATGAGCCCAAAGACAGGTCAACTCTACAGGCTGTATTAACGTGAAATTATTCCAACAGCCTGATTTAGTTGGGCCGTCATAAACCTCCTGCTGCCTGTATGTAGGAAAAGCTGAAACACTAATTTGATTTGGTGTCTTATGGGTGGTCCCATTGACCATCCGGCATCCTACCCTGATTTCTTTTCCTTTGATCCCTTGAAGTGTTCACAGTCTCTGTTCTTGCCACTCCTGCTTCCCATATACCTGACTCCCATGCATTACCACAGTTGATAGGTTTAAATTTTTTACATCAGAATGTTTTCCCATGGATCCAGTGTACTGAATAAAAGCTTGGGACCAAGGCTATTCAGCATCGTTTTGGATAGAGGTACCTTCTAATTCTAAGACTTCAATTGCAATTACACACAGAACAATTCTGCAAATGAAATTACTAACTACTCCCAGCTGCAATATACTCATTTTACCAGAGTAAGTTTTAGTTTCAGTTCATTATCCCCTGGTGTCACTTTCCAAGTGGCACCTGGGGCCTTCTTCACTCGAGAGTGGTGGATCCAGGCATTCTGCTCCTTGATTGCAGTGAAAGTGGTGAGAAGCACCTGGAATGGTCCTGCCTTCTGTGGTTCCAAAGTCTTTTCTGTAAGAGACTTAACATATACATAATCTCCAGGCTGTATGTTATGTACTGGTCCATCTAACTCCCTGCTCCGAGTTCCAGCCACATGTTTTTCAATTCCTCTGAGCTGTTTACTTTAAGCCACCGTGTTTGTGGCCAATGTAACCTCTCTGATGTGGGTGGACATTCTCTTTTGTATTCCATATGGTCTTCCATAAAGCATTTCAAAGGGACTCAACCTTTCTTTGGCTCTAGGTTTAGTTTGAATTCACAACAATGCCAGTGGAAGAGCTTGGGGCCAATTTGTTGCTTAATCAAATGGTTCATTTTCTCCACCTGGCCACTCAACTGGGGGTGGTATGGAGTATAAAGTTCCCAATCCATGCCTAGGTGGCTGCTAATTTGTTGTGCTATCCTGGAAATGAAATGTGATCCTCTATCTCAGGACATCATGGCTGGAACTCTGAAGCGTGGTATTATTTCTTGTAATAATACCCATGTCACCTCTTGAGCCTTAACAGTCCTGGTGGGGAATGCTTCTGGCCACCCTGAAACTGTATCTGTCAATACCAATAAATATCAATACCCCCCTTTCCTTGGGAGTTCTGAAAAGTAAATTTGCCACTGCTGTCCAGGCCCATGGCCCCTCTCAATCTGACTAAGTTTTGGTCTGGGGGTATTCTTGGGGTTAGTCTGGAGGCAAAGATCACACTGCCGGGTCACTTGAGTAATAGTGGCATATAAACTCCTGGCAATGATTCTTTCAATCAGATAGGTGTTCAGGACATCAACTCCCCAGTGTGCTTTCTGGTGCTCCTCCCTTACTAGTGACCACAACAAATGGGAAGGGATTACTAGCTTCTTGTTAATAGTAGCCCACCCCTCTTTGTCATATATCCCTTCCTGATCTTGGATTAACTTTCTGTCTTTATTCTGGCTTACCTTCAAGGGACATCTGGAATTAGGACTCCCTCAGTGGGAATCTCACCTTTTGCTGCTTCTTTTGCCTCTCTGTCCACCAGACCATTTCCTTCCTCCAATTCTGAGCTCATTTTCTGGCATGCCTTGATATGCATTCTCAGGTAGCTGGACAGCTTCTAACAGTTTCATTCTTTCTTGTGCATCCAAATCGCTTTGTGTGCATGCACAACCCCAAATGCATACCTTGAGTTTGCCAATTCTCAGTCTTTTGTGCAGAGGTGTTTGTTGGTAGCGGTCCAGACTCTATTACCTGCAAGTGGTGACAGCATACTCAGCATGTCTCTTTCCACTGATGACATGACTTCTCCCATCGGTGAACCAGGTTTCTGCATTATCAAGGGGGTATCCTTCAAATCTGGATGATTGGAGTAGGTGGCCTCGATAGCTTCCAGGCAATCCTGGATCACTGGTTCTCCTGTATCCCACTGAGAAAAGAAGCTGGGTTCACAAGGTTAATGACTACAGTCTTTACATCATCTTGTTCTACTATTATGGTGTGAGAGTCTGTCAGAATTTTCCCTCATCTGCCTCACAATTGTCATTGGGGGACCACCGAAGAGAAGACCCCCCCTGTCTAAAATCTCTGTCTCTGAAGGAGAAAGTCACACGCCAAAGGCCCTGAGATCTGAAAGTACAGTGTTAAGCTATTTGTTTTCACAGGTGTTGTTTTCTGTATGCTAAGAAGGGGGCACCATGCCCCGTTTGCAACAATAGCTTTTGGAAGCTGTCCCACCTCTCGGCCTGGCTGGAGTTCTCCTGAGTTTCGGGTGGTCTCCCACAGAAGACCCTCACCTGTTTTACAACCACCGTGACAGACAGACGTGACAGAGAGACTGAGATGCAAGAAGCCTCTCCATCAAGGACTGAGACATGAAACCCCCATGGAAAAGGCCCCTCTCCTCCTTCCAAGGACTGGGACTGAAACCCCCAACCCGGGGGAGGTGTGTGGGGGGAGGCAAGCTGACCAAAGCGAGATGCTTGCCTGCAGGTTGTGACCACTGGACCAAGAAAACAATGGCTCTTGCTTACTGCTGAGAACATAGACTACCTGTTACATCTATTCCTTATTGTATCTGTTTCCCCCCCCTCACAATTTTCAATAATAAAAACCTCTGAGTTAGCTAGAGATTTTGAGATCTCCCCAGCGTAACAGGCGGATCCTTGACTGGGCTGGACCAAAGGACTTCATCTCTACGTTGGTAGCTATAACTCCCTCTCTCTTCTCTCTCTTTCTCTATCTC
>NW_005054830.1:7323-18417 GCF_000277835.1 Geospiza fortis
TCACTACCTGTGCCTTTTTCTTCGATGCTCTGTATCCTCAGAGTCCTAGGATATTGAAAAGGCTTACCGTCCAGGCCACACATGCTTGCCTTGTCTGAGTGGCTACTAGAAGATCATCCACATACTACAATAACCTTCCTTCTTCCTGTGGAGCTTCCCAGGACTCTAGATCTTTTGCAAGTTGTTCCCCAAACAGAGTAGGGGAATTTTTTGAATCCTTGAGGCAACAGGTCACTGTGAGCTGGGTTTTGCGCTTGCTTTTAGGGCTTTCTAATTTGAATGCAAAAATTTTCTGGCTGTCTTCATGGATAGGGAGGAAAAAGAAGGCATCTTTCAGATCTAAAACAGTAAACTAGGTTAGTTGAGGTGTCAAACATGCTAGCAAGGTGTATGGGTTTGCCACCACCGGGTGCAGATCAGGCTTTTACTGCCTGACCCTAACTGGTTGTTTTCCTTAACTTACACAGGAGGTGCCTTCTCTGCCCTCCCTGGTATGTTAGAGGCTCATATCCCAGGAAACACCGGATCCATTATTTTCTTGTTAATTTCATCCTTATTTTCTTTTTCGGTTTCACTAATTGTTAAAATTAAATCTAGTATGTCTACATATTGTTGATCCTTTACCTCCAAAATAATCTCCTCATCTTTAAATGTGATCTTTGCTTCCAGCTGCTCCAACAAATCCCTACCCCACAGTGCCTTTGGAGAGCTGGGCATATACAAAAACCTATGACTATTTTGATGGTTTGCAAAAATATGCTTTTTCAGATTGGCCAGTTGCCCCTTTACCATAACATAATCATCTGTTATAGGCATCAAGGCTTTATTTAATACTATGTTGCCCCCCTGTCTACTAAAAATTCCATTTTCTTATAATACGCGCCTCAGCCCGGTTTCGGGGTATCCCTGGCTGGCTGTAGCTGGTCTGCTGCTCTGGATAGCACAGTCCTGTTCAGCACAGCCTGCCTGGGCTCCCAGGCAGTTTCCAGCTGCAGGCTACTTTAGCAAGCTCAGCTCTTAGGTGATATCAGCTCTTTAGTGATTTATCAGCTCATTAGTGATTTCAGCTCTTTAGCTTGCTAAGTGCCTTAGGCAGATGCCGGGAAAGAGAAGAAAAGGCTATGTAAGGTTCCACAGAGATGTCTTTATTGGAGTCTTCTGCGAAGGTTCTCAGGGACAGCTCTTCTGCCAAACTGGGAAAAAGTAGCTCTTTATATAGCGTACAGGAGTTTTAGAAATTGTCCAGTGTTAAGGGTGGAGGCGAATGTGACCTATAGTCTTACAGAGAGATAAGCAAGGGTCTGAAGGCGGAAGAGGGGCTTCTTAGGTCCAGTCATCATGACTCGGCATTTCCTATCTTAGGCTGCTGACCACCAGGGAGGCCTTGCAGGCCCTGTGCCTGCTACATTCTTAGTCCCCATTTTTCTACTCCATCCCAAATCTTGGTCTTAATTCAAAAGTCTTGGGGTAGAAAAAATAGGCTGAGCACACTCACCTTTAATTATTTCTGCTGAGTTTCTTAAATTACTTGAAACTCTCTTTTCTAATAATTCAAACACCCTATTACTTCTTTGCTTCTCGCGACTGGTTGCTACTAAAATCCTTATAGCTCTCTGAGTAGCCTATGTTTCCTTAGAATAATACAAATGACAAAGTGCCTGTCTTGGTCTCTGTGAAAAGTACATATTATATGGCTCTATGCAGATATTTACTATATGCATTATGTTGTACTGATTAGTAGTGCTGTATTAACATTTTAATAGTATGGTAAATGTAGTTTTTGTAATTAAACTAGAAACTATGTATGTGGGATATTTTTTTAAGAGAGGAATGAGGTACTCACACTGAGATAGCAGCCATAGGACACCTAAATCTTTCAGAGAAAAAGAGTGTATTGCTCCCTTATCAGAAGAGACTAACTTCTTCCTGCCTCGCTCAGTCCTGAGACACCGTCAGGATTAAGAGGAAGAAGTTGACACTGACCAGACAGAATCCTGTGTTTGAATGGAATTTATGCATCATGTATGAGATGTATGAATATGCAACAGGCTATTGCTTTTAAGGGTCAATCCTCTGTTAACGTGGGTCCTTTTTAGGGCTTATTTTGCCCAGAAAAAGGTACCCGGACGTCCCTAACTCTTTGTCTCTATTGTCTCATATTGTCCTAACCCTAATTGTCCAAATTTTTATTACTCCAATATTATTACTATCTTTATAACTGCTTTATTACTATTAAACTTCTAAAATTTTAAAAACAAGTGATTGGTTTTTCACAAGTGATTTTCACAATAGTAATGAAAATAGTAATGAAAATAGTAATGAAAATTAGGACTATAAGAGACAATAAAAAGCAAAGAATTATGGACCTCCGGGTGCCTGGCACTCTGCCAAAAAGCACACCTTGCTAACAAAGGATTACCCCTTAAAAGCAATAGCCTATTGCATATTCAAGCATTCCTTTCAAACTAGGGTGTTTCTGCTTAATTTTAGCTTCCCCCCCCCAATCTTGTAAATCAGCCTTCTTGGTTCCTTGAAGTCTGAGCTTTCATGATAAGAAGGCAATAATTCTTCTCTTAGGATCTTGGTTTCTGTTGCTGTTATCTCTATGCAGAGAGGATAATGCGAAGAATTTCTTGATTATCTTTTCCATTCCTTGAGCTAGTTACAAAAAGCATCTTACATCACATAGTTTCAATTTTAATATTATGCTATAGCCTAAAAACTATATTTACCACACTACTTAAAAGAGATTGACATAGCACTACTTAAAAGAGATTAATACATCCTAACTTTCCAACATAACACATATAGTATTCATTTTACTATGCATTTTTCACAAAGAGGACTTTCCTTTTGTGAACTCATGCTGACTGTGCCTGATAATTGCATTGTTCTTTACATGCCTTTCAGTAGTACTCAGAGTAATCTTCAGCATAGTTTTTCCAGGAATTGAGGTTAGACTACCAGGTCTGTAGTTCCCTGGGTCTTCCCTCACACCCTTTTTGTATATTGGAGTTCATTTTCCCATAGCAGCCCTTACAGTGCTATGCTTTGCATTGGGAGCTAGAAAGGTGTTGAGAACACACCAGTGCTTTGGCTCCTGCTGAGCAGCAGTGGCACAGCATGAGCACTGTCTCTTCAACACCTCTCGACATCCCAAAGGCCAATAGGTTGGGGGCGGGTAAGATTTCGTGAAGGGACATAACCAGAACAACTGACCCAAATTAACCAAAGGGATATTCCATACCATATAATGTCAGCTCAGATACAAAAACGAAGGGAAGTGTGTGGGGTCATTCACTATTGCTATATTTGCCTTCCAGAGCAACCACTACACATACTGAAGCCCTACTTCCCATGAAGTGGCTGGACATCATTTGCTGATGCGAAGTAGAGTACAAATCTTTTGCTTTTCCTTTGCTTCCTGTCCTAGGGTGATGTTATGATGCTTGTATCCTCAAATTGTGTGTTCTGTTTATGCTGGATATTATATTCTGTGCCTTTAAGACTATCTGAGTGCGAAGGCAGGGAGAAGAAGCACAGAGTTTTGTTATCAGGGACTGGACTCATTCCTCCACAGTCTGCTGGAACGCTGTTGTTGTCTGGGCACAGACGGGGCAGAACACCGCCCTCCTTTTGCTTTTTAGTTAGTTAGGTTAGCTAGCTGAGGCAGTCTGAGCTTTTCCTGGACTGTTTTTCTTTCCCTTTTCTTGGAACCGTTCAAACCTGCTCCAGACCAGGACCCTGGGAAACACCAAGGAAACATCGTACTTTGCAGCCTGCCATGGCCTGCTCTGCAGTCTTTCCCAGCACCAGAGAGATTGATAACAGAGTGACCACCCACCGGAGAGACTTTCTGAATTTGTCATCTCTTCAGAGAAGCAAATGAGTTTTGTCATCCGGTATTGTTCCTTTTGTGTGCTGGGGAGAGCTTTGCCTGTTAAATAAACAGGTTCTTTCCACTTCTCTCTGAGGAATCCTTCCCAAACTGGTTAGGGGGAGGGGCCGTGTGGGTTTGCTTTCTGGAGGGGCCCCTTTTGGAGGTTTTGTCCCAAATTTGCCCTAAACCAGGACAAATTTTGGTGCCCAACGCGTGGCTCAAAAGAGTGGAAAAACCCCTGTTCTGACTGCATTTTGGTTGCCATTACTCTGTGTTGGTATAAAGCAGTTAATAGCCATGTTATCTGAATTCATAATGTCTCTTGGGGTGGAGGCTTGCATGTATTTCTGGTCCCTAGGTTTTTTTAGGTCTTAATACCTCTATGCTCCCTAGGTTTATTTTCTTATCCAGAAATAGCTCTAGTATTGTCCTTAATACGTAGTTTTTGCAGTAGAGAGGCAGTGACTAGAATAGCTATCATGCTGGGCTTGGTGGTAATGACTTGTAAGAAGTTTATAAACATGCTGGGGTCTGTTCCAGTTATGAATGGTTCATGGCTATGGTTATGCACCCAGTTTGTTAGAGGAGGAGCAGGGGATGAGGCTTTTCAGCCTTTGCTTTCCATCTTTTCCTCTGAATCTGTTACATCCCCATTGGAGAATGTTCAGTTTCCCCTGAATGTTAAAGAGACCATCTTTCTGATATTTAATCTGGTAAGCTTCCTCTATACAGTCTGTAGCTTCTCTAGAATGAGGGCTGAGATTTCTAGAACTTGTTCCTGAGGGGGCGCAGCATGACAACACCTGGCCCTCCAATCAAGTTACAAGAAAGCAGTCTCCACCAATAAACAGCAAAGAAGAGTTGACTGACAGACTTTGGGAGGGGCCAGGGTAGGCTGATGCAACCCCCAGGGGTATAAAAGACTGAGCATCCATCTTGAAGATGAACCGGTCACGTGGTAGGCAGCTATGAAGGCAGTTCTCAGTGCTGCAATTTTTCCTTATTTAGTCCTTTTGTTGTATTTTTGTTAAGGTTTAATAAACCTTTTAAAATTTTTAAAGTGAGCAATTGTCTCACACTGGGTAGCAACAAGTTACTAACCAGCTAGAATTAAACACAGTGCTTTTAGACAACGATATAAATATGAGCCGTGAACAATAAAGATTGGCTATTACTGCATGAAGAAAAGGTGCCTTGTCCATCTTTACTGCAACATATAACCAGCAAATGACAAACCTAAATGCATCCCAGAAGTTGTCTGTAATAAGGGTGTCTTACATATTCTGAACAGAATTCTTCCTAATCATATACATACAATTAAGACAAACACAATGCTGCATGCAGAAAAGAAAAAAAAAATCACACAGGGAGCAAGGTTTGCAATTCTCATGTAGAAACAAAGGGCTTTGTGTCTCCCTTTTAATGATAAAGTAAATTTTTACTGTAGAAAGTTTTTTATTTACTCTTGGTCAGCTATTCAAGTCTGAAATCTTGGGTTTTTAAATATAGAAAACTTCAAAAATTGATAGAGGTTTCTTGATACCATTTTATGGGGTTTTTTGAATTTAGGATATTAACCTCAAATAGAATTAATGAAGAATATATGCATAAATATTTAAGTTAGGCTAAGCCTCTAAAAGCTTATAGGACTTAAACTATCCTGCAATAAACGAATCACTGGCTTCAGAATAAATATTAGTTGCCCTGGCTTTTGTCCCGGTTTAGGGCAAAGCATTCATCAGCACAAAAAATGAATAATATTAAACAATAAAACCTTTTGCTGCTTCGAAGAGATGACAAACTCAGAAAGTCCCCTTCGTGGGCTGTAGCTTGGCTCCCTCAGTCTCTTATCAGTCCCTCTGGTGCTAGAAAAATGCTGTGGCCCAGGCCAGGCCCCAGCGGGCCACAGATGTGAGCTGCCAGTGCGCTTCTGGGTTTTCAGTCCAGAGCAGCTTCAAACAGTTCCAAGAAAAAGAAAAAAAAAAAAACCAACCTACAGGCCAGGGAACTTCTCTGCCTCAGCTAGCTGAAAACTAACTAAAAAGCAAAGGAGAGCTCTATTCTGCTGTCTGTCCATGCTGCAGACAACACAGTCCAGAAGGAATGTGGAGGAGTGAGTGCAGTTTCTGATAACAAACTCCACGCTTCTTCTCTCCCCTCTTCGCTCTCGGAACCAGTCTTAAAGGTGCAAAACTTATTTTTGGGCTAAAGAGATCAATGGTGATACAAGCATCATAAAGTCACCCCAGGACAAAATAGTTTAGGAAAACATACCTATTAAGGACTACAACCCTTAATGAGGAACTTTGCTAATGCAGACATGCTAAGGCTAGATAAAGTGGGAAAGTGTGCGCCGTACAGGTTAAAAATCCCCATCAATAGCTGCCAAACAGGTATCCATGAAAACCAATGAACTTTACCCTGTTAGGAACTTTACACATGCCACATATTTTTAGGGCAGCAGTTCTTAAAATGTAAACTCTAACCTAACAGAACACAGTTCAATAACTTCAAATTTTCTCAGTACTAGGAATATATATACATGTGGACTTGATGATCTAAGAGACCTTTTTCAACCTTAATGATTATATGATTTGCACGTTTTCATAAATTTAAATGAGAAAATGGAACAAAATTGGAGAACACAAATCAACAGATATTAACAAAATTAAGCCTGATTTTTATTTGGATGTAAATCAAAACCACTGTGATAACACTGTTGATGACACTCCTTAATTTTTTTTCCTCCTCAAAACACTAGGTGTCTGTTTCATTTTAAAAAGGCTGAGAAATATCACAGTACAGGAAAAGAGAACTCTTGAGAAGATTTATAAAAGTATCTCTCAGAAATCTAATTTGCTAGCCTTTTTTGCCTAGGAAAGCTCTTTGGCTTACAGCTTTCAGAGGAAAAAAATACCACCCAGAAGGAAAACATGTTCTGGCTGAATCTATCACTGTACTTTGTAAACCTATGATGTAAGTAGGAAAAAACAACAGATTACAAATTATGCCTCCCAATTTCTTTTTTTTTCCCCTTCTCTATTACTAGTGGTATGCTGATAAAATCTGTTTGGGTAGTGCAAACGGGTCTTGTTTAATAACGAAATGAATTTGGCATTGTGTGAATTCTTCACAGACCCATCATCACCAGATATTCATCAAACAACAAGAATGTTAAATATACATGAAAATTGCTGTAGGAATATTTAAAGTTGATTTCAACTCTCAGAAAGTTGCTAGGTACAATTTTAAGTAAATTTTAAATCACTTCTGAGTAGTGAAATAGGTCTAAAAATAGAAGCAGCAAATGAATCCATCACATTCAATAGCTCCATAAGGTTAACAATTCATATAGAATTCTATAATAGGGTAAGATTGTGACGGCTGTCACAAGGGTTTTTGAGATGAAGGAAGAGACGTAGATCTGGCTCCATGATCAGAAGGCTTGATTTATTATTTTATGATATATACATCTATTTAAACTATATTAAAAAGAAAAAGAGAGTTTCCAGAACTTGCTACCTAACCTAAGAATAGAAAAGTAAAGAATGACAACAAACCCCACTCTCTCGGCACAGTCTGAGAGCTCTCAGTTCTGGATTGGCCATTATTTCTAAACATCCAATCTGGACCAATCCAGACAGACCTGTTGCATTCCACAGCAGCAGATAACCTATTGTTTATGTCTTGTTGCTGAATTTCTCAGCTTCAGCAGGGAAAATCCTGAGAGAGGGGTTTTCATAAAGGAAATGTCTGTGACATAAGATGTTGATGGAATGTATCCAACAGACTTGCATTTCTACCAATTCCTCTACAGAAACCCATGTGAAACCACAATACTCACAGACAGCACATACTTAAAAACTAGGCAGACAAAGCTTGAAAATACTTCAAAATAAAACAGCTCTCATTTTACTAAATTGTTCCTCTAAAGTGAACACTGAGGGGAAAATTCTTGCTGTGTACATTTCTTTTTGTATATTATGACTATAGTGTCTGGCACTTTGAGATTTAACACACAGCATTGCTGAATAAGAAAGGCAAACACTGTTTATTAGTGAACCAATAGCATTATCAAAACATAGGATATTAAAATGGCTATTTGCTTGTAAATTGATTACTTGGTCTTAACTTTATCTTCCTAAGCACACAATGTAATATTTAAAAACAAAGTTCACACTGTACTTTTAAAAACCTTGTTTTTCCATTATTCTTAGCTTAACAGGAGTCAGAAGTTACACAGTTAAAATAGCCCATTAAAATGGGCAAGTAAAACAGAAATAAACTGCAAATTCACTCTTCACCACACAGTGCAAAAATCATAGTCACAGCTTCATATTTAATGTGGAATCATTTTAAGTATACAATAGTTCAAAAGACCCAGAAACTGCTTAAGAGTTAAAAGACAGTAGAACAAAAACACAGGAAATCCAAAATGCATCTTTGACCTTTTTAATCCTAAATTTTAGGGTTAATCACATGCCCAAGTAAACGTTTGTTTTATGGAGAAAGAAACTTTGGTATGGAGTTGAACTAGCCACATGAATAGCACCTGTAGCTTCCAAAATAAACAGTAATGGCTTATTAGACACCATGGCAGCAAGATAGCCCTTGTAAAAAAACCAACCAACCAACCAACCAACCAAAAAAACCCAAACAACCAATACCCACCAACTAAGACCAAGCACATGCTTGGAGGCATACATCAAGGCTAGACAAAAGAAACTAGCATAATCCTTTTTTAAAGTAATTTTAAAGCATGCATTAATTATTGTATTTCTGATGCTGAAATTGGTAAGAAATCTTTCCTACAATGAGAAAGCCTTCCTTTTATTCGATAACCACTAATAACCACTCATTTTAAAACTGCACTCTAATGCTTGAAGAATGTTATTAATATATTTCCTTAAGATTCTCTCAATTTTTCTAAAATACTGTATATTTCTATTTTACAGGCCCATGCTGTTAGCAGTAACCATTGCAAACAAAAACACTCCCCCATCCTACTCCAAGAGGCATTTATTAAAAAGGTCAAAGATAAATTCAACCTCAAAATGGAACAAAAAGATTTTTTAATTGTACCAGAAATAACAAATGATCTTTGTAATGTGTGATACACTCCTACAGCCATCAGTAGTTACCAGAATGTTAGTCTATGCTTATCTGCGAGTTTTATGGGTTTGCAAAAAGCATAATACACACTGAACAGAATGAGGGAAACTTCAGTTTCAAGTGTATAATGAATTTTAGTAATTTAATAAATTTTAGCTTTTAGTTGTATATTCCACAGTAGTGCTGTGACAACAAATCACACCTGTGTACCAGAGCATACATCAACAGTATAGTGTAACATTACTACACCACTGCTATACTTAGCTTTTTGAAAGAGACATAAGCGTACATCAAACAATTTTCAGGGTTACTTTTTTCCTTTAATAATGTTCACTTTTTCAATTATGCTTCACTTTTTAAAATTTGAATTATTGAAAAAAAAAATCACTGAGAGTTTATACAGAAATAGCTATAAGGAATACCCTTACAGGCACTGATATGACAAACGTTTATTTTAAGGGCTGAGAGGCATTAATATCAACAAAGTAGACTGAAAAGAATTACTAACTTTGTCTAAATGGGAAATGCCTGCTTCTGTTTGTATGATGAAAAAGGAAATTCAGAAAGTTATATTTTGACCTTCCTATGTCACAAAGTCAATCATAGAAAGACCTACGCATTTAATCTAAAATGATAGTTTTAAAAGCCCTTATATTAAAAAAACCCCAAAACATCATGCAAAACTTTGATCAATTATGCAGCTGCTTTAAAACTGTTGTAAGACCATACTCTATATATTAGCTTTTATACTGCTAATACACAACTAACAGCAAAGTTAATTAGATTAACAAATATTTATATTGATATCACACTATATCACACTTTATATCACACTAAAGAGACAAATGCCAAAAGATTGGCAAAAACATTTAATTTTGAGCACTCAAATGGCAGGATAATTATGTGTTGCAACCCCTTCACATTTAGGAAAACAAAAGCAAAAACATAATCCCGCAGTCTCACTTTACAAAATGAAGTTCTGTAAAATATTAATTGGGAGGGCAACAGTTTATGCTAACACAATGTAACATATACAACTAGTGTGAAAGGCAAAGAAAAAACCTTCCAAATAAAAAAAATAATCAAAATACACATAGGAACAGAAGCACAAACGCTGTATTAAATACAGTTAAGATAAAACAATGCACAAGAGAGAGAAATGGAGACTAAAGGTAGCAACACATTTAAAGAAAATGTAATGAGGAAAAAACACTATTTTTTCCAGTGACAGTTTCCATTTGCAGTCTTTCCATTCATAATCTGTCTGATACAGTATATCATTAAAATATTCACAATCTCACAGAAGAGCTATATTTTTCTCTTCCAAATCTAATTACTAAGTTGTTTTTGGATATTTTAAACATACATTATTATGTCCATTTAAAAGCAAGGCAACAAATGGACTTTTTTATCACCTTCAATCTTAGCACTAATGACAAATGTTTTTAAAAGTTATCATAATCTTTTTTGTCTTTTTTTCCCTCTGCTTCAAATCCATCAACCCCATCACTGTCCCTTCTTCTTTTACGATTATTATGAATGCTGAAGCGTTGATTCATCTGTGGTAATGGATCCATTCCTAAAACTTTGTGTATTTGACGGAATGCAAGGAGTCTCAGCGCAAACTAGAAAAAGCATAGAAAGAAGATATTTCTGTTAGAAACAAATGTCAATTTAAAATACTTTATCAAACAATTAATGAAGAACATTAGTGGTATATGATATTATCCTTAGCTCTTATTATCCTCTCTTCCTTCCCCCAACAAAGTCAACACAATAAAATGTGTATGTCCCATTTGCTGCTTCGATACAAAATACAACATATTAACTTAAAAATAATATACATGTGTTTTAGGTGCTGGACTTGCATTGAAGCAGCCAAGGCTTGTCATGTGCCCCAATATGCATTAGCGATCTTCAGCAAAAGGATTGAATTAAGAGGTAGGGGCAGTAAACTCTTAAGCTGCAAGCATGAATAGCCAATACTGTAAGTAGATACGATAAATATTAAAATTTAAGCTTTCACAGATTTCTTGGAGTGACTTTATGATGCTGGTATCTCCATCATCTGTCTTTTTGCTCAGAAACAGGTCCTGTAGTTT
>NW_005054830.1:18450-36587 GCF_000277835.1 Geospiza fortis
GGGGGGGGGGGAAAGAAGCAGCACGCAGTTTATCTGCAGAAGCTTCACTTTACTCCCCCAGAATTCCTCTCTCTCACAGACTGTGCTGCCTAGCTCAGACAGCAGGAGACAGATAAGAGCTCAGTGCTCTCAGAGTTCTCAGCTTTTGCAGAGAGAGAGAGAATGAGTTTTTCTTTGCTTTTTTTCCACTGGTTTTCCTTGTTAGCTAAGGCAAGAAAGGTTTTCCCTGAACTGTGCCTTCTTCTAGGACTGTTCAGCTTCTCTCCGATCCAGGACATCAGGAGAATCACCCGGGGACCCCCCAAACTGAATGCCAGGCCTGGCATGCTGGGCCCAAGCCCCAGAGAGACTGAGCCACATCCACAGAAGGACTCTGAATTTGCCATCTCTTCAGAACAGCGAGAGGTTCCATTGTTTATATTACTTTTTTTTCATGCTTGTGAGTACTTTTCTTGTTAAATAAACAGTTTTTTCCACTTCTCTCCAAGGAGATTTTTTTCTCCCGAACTGGTTAGGGGAGGGGCTGCTGAAATTTGCTTTCTAGAGGAGACCCCTTTGGAAGTTTCCTCCAAAAATTTGACCTAAACCAGGACAATTTATAAAATATTAAATGCCAGTGCAATTTTAAATCTAATAACATACTACTGTAGAGTAAGTATCTTTACAGAGATTATATATATGTAGATGGGAGTGCTTCAAACTTTTCAGGAAAATTTGTTAATTTTAGTACAAAAATGAACACTATAATACATTCTCTGTTGTGACATTTTTATTGCCTAGTTTAAGACTGATCATTTGAAAGACTGGACTACATTCTAAGAAAAGAAAATTCATGTCCATCATATAGTTTCATTAATAAAAACACCAAAAAACCCCCAAATCAACCAACCACCCCCACAAAAAAACTATCCATCAAATTTAGTTACTTAAAACACTTTTCTGTTATGTGGGGTCGTGGGTTAGAGACAGACACACGACACAACACACTGACCATCATCAGCAAACAGCCCTGAGTTTAATATGGCTGCCCTTTTTATAGGGGCTTTGAATCTCCAAGGCCCAGATAGCTGATTGGATGGGACTGATCTCTGCCCAGCTCTCTGGCCAGTGGTTTGCTTGCAGTTAAGCTTGAACAGGGTTGGCTGAAGGTCCCCTGTATAGGTTTGAATCCAACTTATTGTGCTGTGACACTTTTCCTTACCTGTGCACTTGAAGTAATATCCTCTCGTTGCTGATCTGTCATTACAGCAAGTGTATCAAAAGGATCTTTCTCACAAGGGTCCAGAAGGCCAGGACCACCTAAAAGAGTTAGGCTAATTAGTAGCACATCTCCATCTTATTTCAATCAAGATTACAGATTTTACATTACTTAAACATAAGTATACAGACACTAATCAACTGCAACTTGCCTTTAAGGATGATTCCTGAAGATATACACTCAAAAACTCTTCTTAGTGCATCCCCAGGACTCTGTGGTCCAGTAGCACTGCTAATTGCTTTTTCCACAAGCAACTCCATAGCCTAGAAGAACAATAAGAAAATCCAGACAATTTAGAAGACTGATTAAAGAAACCACTACTACTGTTGTTCAGTATAGAACTTTTAAAACTGAAATTTTGAAGGATATTACACATCACAGAACACTTTCAGTTAAAATTTAAAAAATCAGATGTTTGTTAACAATTAATAAAAAGAAAGCTACTGTAAGATTAACATTGAGTGTTGAGTACCGATATGCTGCTTCTCATGACAAATTGTCCAAAGATTTTCTTAGAAATTTATACAGTAGTAGCCTACTTGGAGAACTTGTCCGGTCATTTTTTGAGAGCATGAAACATGGTAGGTCACTGGAATCTGTTAGCAATGTGAATAAACAGCACACAATATTGAAACAGAGTGGAAATTTAGCAGGGTGGAAATCCATTTTGGATTTAGGTGAAATGTGCTGTTTAAAAAAAAACCTGCCTCAGCTGAAGGAAAAATGTGAGAGAGATAAGAGAGACCCCTTGAACTTTGAAACAGATGAAAACCAAAGCTGAGGCTGCAGGAGACAGGGAAAGGTGACCCAGGAGTTCTTTCTGTATTTTCTGATAAAAAACTAGCTGCAAGTGTAACGGGAAACCAGTAAAATGAATACGTATGAAACTATTGTGAAGTTCTATGAATATGTACCAGTAAGGGGGATAAAAAAGGATCAGGAGTTCTCAGGGTTGTGCATGTCCTTTATGGGGAACGATCCCCACATGCGTCCAGTGCTGTAATAAACATACCGGCTTTACAACTTTTACAAGTTGTGGAGTTTTTTTCCTTCCACAAATCAGTATGAAATGATGAATTTGATTCATCTCATGAAATTAACAGGATGCTACAGAGAAATTATCTTTTTTTCTACAAGAATACAGAAACTTAAAGTATCCAAAATGTAATGACCTTTTAACATTTAAGTGGTTACTAGTTCTTTAGTTTTGCAAAACTGAAGTTCACTGCAATTTTTGTTTTTTGGGTATATGCTAACACTAACTTAGATGTTAAACAAGTGTAAAAAAAACCTTGATGATAAACAGGTTTTCTAAAATTTACACCTTTTTTCTGTGAATGTTTCCATTGTTTGCCTTTATTAGACACCATTAAAAAAAACTATAAAAGATTATGCTTATTTTTGCAAAGTAAGCATTAAATGGATGTTTCAATACCACCTCCTTGGCAAGTTTTATTTTCAAACAATATGTCTCTCTTGGTTTTTGGTGGGATTTCTGGGAGTTTGGTTTTTTTTGGTTCCTCTCCCAAGTTTACAGTTGCTCTAATGTTGCCTTCTATTTCTATTTTCCAAGAATAAATGTCCATTCTAATGCATGCAAGTAACTACAGGCAGTGTTGATTACAATTACTCCCTAATGGTGCCTATTCCTTTCTATTTTAGTGCAATTTAACTGACAAATTTCAATTCTTGAGCATGGTATTTTAGTACTTAGACTGTATCACTCAGGGTCAAGCTTTTGAGTTTTAGCAACAATTTAGTTGTTTTCAAGTATGAAGCAAAATATAGCAGGAAAGAAAAAAAGCAGATCACATTATTTATTCAAGTCTAGCTCTTTTGGATCCTCATACAATACACTAAAGTCTTCAATTTCATCATAGGAAAATGTGAATTATGATGCCCCAGTGTTTATGTGCACAAACAGCTAGATTTCAAGTTTGGAAAATAAAAAGAAATTTTGAATATTGGTTCCTTCTAACTTGTAGGAACTTGACACAATTCTTCTAATTTAGTTTTTATTTCTAGCTATATAAAGAAACTGATACTAATGTGTGTTTAGATTTCCTAATATTTTCTATTATTAAAACTACTTAGGCTCTTTCTGAAAAGCTCTGGCATCTCTGGCTTGTAATAGGCTTCTAGCATAAAGGTCAGGAGAAGTTCTGCATCTAGAAAAATATATTTCTTCAATCTACAAAATTTTATCTGTAACTGTCAGAAATCATATATATTTTAAATGTCTTTTTTTTTTGTCAGTAGGACTTTGCCAACAAGCCAAAAGAACAACTGAATACACAAATATCAATGGTGATTCATGGCACTGGCAATGCATCGGGTACCAAGAGTGTTACTGAACAAGTTAAATTTCTTTAATAAGAAGTCTATGCAGCACTGGGGATAGATGTTGGAACATTCTTTTAACTTTAGCACAATAGTGTATGATCCCTGTATTTGTGGTTAATGTTTACTTTTGTACCATACAGTGCTTATGCAAATACCAGAGATGATTGTGGCCTTGTGTTAACTCCCTATATCTGTGACTAATAAGTCTTCTGCCAGCTAATGCATCCTTGTTTACTTCTATCAGTGATTAATATGTATTAGCTTATATCTTAGTTTTGAGAACAAGGATTGTGTGTCAGAGCAAAGAATGATAAGTACATTATGACCTGATGACATACTTGAGATACTCTGAAAGAGAAAAGATTCATCAGAAGATCTAGAACCATATCCAAACAAGTCCATGGAAATAATTAGTATATATGCATGTATTCAGGAAATGTGATGAATATGCATTAGTTTCAGGAATATAACCTGGTCTGTTAGGTTGCTGCTCATGCATGCTTTGAGAAGAATCCCCCATGTATCCAGCACTGCTAATAATGTTGGCTTTCTAACGTAGCAAATTGGGTGGAGAGTTTATTTCCCATTTTTTGAAGACAAGAGCAAGACAGGAAGCACTTTTAGAGAGAACTGAGACACCTAGGCCTGAAATCTCTCATGAAATCCTCATAGGCAAACTCAGGAAGTATGGACTGAATAAGTGAACAGTGAGGTGTATTGAGAACTGGCTGAACGGCAGATCCCAGAGGGTCGTGATCAGTGGCACAGGGTCTAGTTGGAGGACTGTCACTAGTGGTGCTTTCCAAGGTTCTATACTGTGTCCAGTATTGTTTAATGTTTTCATCAATGACTTGGACAAAGGGGCAGATGCCTCCTCAGCAAGTTTGCTGATGGCACAAAGCTGGGAGGAGTGGCCAATACCCCAGGGTGTTGTGCTGCTCATTAGAAGGACCTCGACAGGTTGAAGAGATGAACAGAGAGGAACTGTCTAAAATTCAACAAAGGCAAGTGCAGGGTCCTGCATCTGTGGAGGAATAACCCCCAGGCACCAGTACAGGCTGGGGGTGACCTGCTGGAAAGCAGCTCTGCAGAGAAGGACCTGGGGGTCCTTGTGGACAAGTTGCCCATGAGCCAGCAGTGCCCTTGTGGCCAAGAAGGTCAATGGCATCCTGGGGTGCATTGGGAAGAGTGTTGCCAGAAGGTCGAGGAAGGTGATCCTGCCCTTCTACTCAGCCCTGGTGTGCTGGAGTGCTGTGTCCAGTTCTGGGCTCCTCAGTACAAGAGAGACATGGAGTTCCTGGAGCAGGTCCAGCAGAGGGCTATGAAGTTGATCAAGGGTCTAGAATATCTCTCTTAAGAGGAAAAGCTGAGGGAACTGGGCCTATTCAGCCTTGAGAAGAGGCAACTGAGAGGGGACCTCATCAATGTCTGTAAGTACCTAAAGGGTGAGTGTCAGAGAATAGAGACAGGCTCTTCTTGGTGATGCCAACCAACAGAACAAGAAGCAATGTGCAGAAACTGATGCACAGGAAGTTCCACCTGACTATAAGGAAGAACTTCTTTATTCTGTGAGTGACCATGCACTGGAACAGGTTACCCAGAGAGGTTGTGTAGTCTCCCTCACTGGAGATATTCCAGATCCATCTGGATGCAGTCCTGTGCCATGTGCTCTGAGATGACCCTGCTGAAGCAGGGAGGCTGAACCAGATGACCCACTGTGGTCCCTTCCAACTTTACCCATTCTGTGATTCTGTGACACATCACTTCATTTCTGGCTGCACCTTAGAACAGATATTATGAGAAATAAGAAACAACATTCCTTGTTCTTCATCTATGTGCCTGCTGTGTGTTGCAATATTTTAAAGGATGCTTTTCTAAAAGTATGCCTGGGTTTATTCTTTGGCTACTTAGTAAGAAATATTGAGGGTTCTTACATACTTCCGAGCTTCTGTAAAACTATATTTGTATAGTATATCTTTCATGAAGTATAGCAGAGAAACTGGATTTTTTTTTACTTTAAATATTTTAAAAAGCAGAAATAATTGATCCACATTTTTTCTGGTCAGCAAGCTTATTACAATTGTAAAACGTTTCTCATTGACATAATGCCAACTATTATAACTGTCTTGACAATGTTAGCACTCTTCCTGCCAAAACTGAAAAGTCTACATTAGGAAGCAGCACAGTGCAACAGGATTTGGTCTATGAAACAAAAAAGTCAAAGTTGAATTTACCTCCACATATATACGCTTTGGAGATTTTGGTTCAGACTAACTTTGTGCAGCCCACAGATAGAACATTTATTAATATTTGGAACACAAGTTGCACTCCTGGAGAGCATAACTTAAGATAGTCAATGTAAAAGAATGCTCCAAAACCACTCAGCTGCAAGAATTGAGATAGGTAACCAGTTACAACCTAGAGAGCTGTGTCTAAGTGACACTGATTAAAATGCCGATGGTTAGACATCCACAGACTAGTACTGTGGTATTTCATCTTGCAGAAACAACATATTAATGATTGCAGGAATTGCTGTGAATTATTCTTTCAAGCAGATTTTCTGTTATCACAGAGCTATCTGGGCACAGCTGACATTATTTTCTACCAGTTTCAGTAAAGTCCAAGCAATTCAGAGTAGGTTGTAAGAAAAAAAGAGATTCTTTGATGCAGAGTAAAGGAAAAAAATGCTAAAATATAGAATAAGAATGCTACTCTCAAAGAATTCCAAAAACAACAAGAACATTCCTTTTGAAAAAATGTTTTCAGCTCCACATGGCAAAACCACAGAAAATTAAAATTTTAGAGGTAATCTGGATTGTTTGTTGGGGAAAACCAAAAAATCAACCAACCAACCAACCAACCGCCCAAGCAAAACCCTACATTACTCCTTTTAAAAACCTAAATTTTAAAACTGTAGTAACACATTCCCATGCTTTATTTGCAGTGGATTAAAAAAACCCCAATGTGCATTAAAAACTCATTCAAAAGAACATTACTCACCCAGCTTGGAAAATCAGACCAAGTTGGAACCCGCTGACAGAGGTCACGAAGAATACGTATGATAACCACACAGGACTGCAGACCATTAGCTCTAGCCTTGAGAACAATACAAAATCAAATTAATCCCAGCAGATACAGAAAATAGGACTTGTTGAAAGACTAAAACACCGCTGTTCAATGGAAGCTCAGATACAAGACCAAAACAAATCATTCTACAACTTTATTCTAAGAGCTGCCATTTACAGCAGTATTTTATATAGGGTTAGTAATTTAAGGTGATAGAAGTCAAAGTGCACAGGTTATACAAGAATAACATTTATTGATCCCCTATACACTTTGACCTATGTTCACCTGCAACAATAAATACAGTATTTTTCTATATTAGAAATAAAGGTCTAAGAAATAGGTATAGAGATGGAAAGGTGAAGGGAATCTGTTTGGTTTCTTTATTGTGCCTTTGCCAGAATGCAAAGTCACTAAACCAAACAGTTGCTTCTTGCCTTTCGTTCCCTAAAGAAATAGGAAAAAAGTCTTAAATCTAAACACAAAGCTTTAAACACATATTTCATTATTTAAAGCAAAGTTACTCTGCAGCCTTATGGAACATATAACAAATATACAACATATGATCACCCCAGGTGAATCAAGCTTTTCACATTGCTTTCTTGATGACCAGAAAAAGAAAAGGTCAAATGAACAATAACTACATACAGCAGTTCCTCCCTACTCAACTTTCTACACTTGAATTCAGGGACCAGAAAAATATTAAGTATTATTAGCATGAACAACACTGAGTGTTTTCACCCAGTTAGACATTCATATTACAACTGAACTAATCTCTCATAAGGCTACAAGAAGAAAATAAAATTATGTTCCAAACCTGGAACCACTTAGCGTGGCGTAGAGCAGCCAGAGCATCAAGGCATTTTTGCCTGTCCAAGACGTCCGGTGGGTCTTTCACCATACCTGAGGTTACATCTAAAATGGATTGAATTGGCAAAATTCAGTGAGGAATGGGTGTTTGACCATTTAAAGTAGCTTCAATGTCACACATGCCATTTAAAGCTTGAACCCATGAACAACAAATGTAATTGTTCAATAAAAGTCATTCAATTAGTATTAGGGCATTAACCCTGTATGAAGATTGTAGAATCATATTAAACTTTAGCTGTCACGTTATTTTCAAATGCATTGCAGATTATGCAAAACATAGTACTTCTTTCTTTAAGCTAACACTGGAAAAACATATATCCCCTAAAACTGAATAGAAAAGGAAAAATGAATGGACACAGTGCACCAGCACAGAGACCACAAGACAGAAGGAACACTAAAAATCCACTTTAACAAAGTAGAAATATTCACACTTAGTTTTATGAAAATTTCAATGGTCACATGCTATTTGGGACCTACTCTTTTTAAGAAAAGCTAAGTATATTAAAAAAAAACACTTAAAAGCACTAGATATTTTGTAATGTTATTTTTATCATACTTTAAACTTGAAATGGAAATTATTATGCATTTTAAAAAACTGACTAAAGGAATGTGAAATCTCTTCAGTTTTAAGAGTTCCATTACTTTTTAATATCCTCTCTTACTCATATAAATTCCTCATCCATGATATATGTGCTCCAATATCATTCTGGATGCAAGGAAGGATCTGAATAGGGACTGCTTTACTTATGATTCATCAAGAAAAAGAAAAGCCAAAAAAGAAAAAAACAAAGCAGACTATCTGAAAGAAGGGCCAGAAGGAGAATCTGGGGAACTACAGGCCTGTCAGCCTGACCTTGGTACCACAGAATGTCATGGAGCAGATCATCTTGAGTGTCATCATGCGGCACATACAGGACAACCAGGGGATCAGGTCAAGCCAGCATGGGTTTAGGAAAGGCAGGTCCTGCTTAAATGACCTTATCTCCCTCTATGACAGGGTGACCCACTTAGTGGATGAGGGAAAGGCTGGGAATCTTGTCTACCTAGACCTAGTAAAGCCTTTGACACCATTTCCCACAGCATTCTCCTGGAGAAACTGGCTGCTCATGGCTCAGACAGGTGCATGTATTCTTGAGTAAAAACCTGTCTGGACAACCAGCCCCAGAGTGGCGGGGAATGGAGTTACATCCAGCTGGCGGTCAGTCACTAGTGGGGTTCCCCAAGGCTCAGTACTGGGGCCAGTCCTGTTTAATATCTTTATCAATGATGTGGATGAGGGGATTGAGTACACCCTCAGTAAGTTTGTAGATGACACCAAGTTGGGTGGGAGTGTTGATCTGCTCAAGGGTAGGAAGGCTCTGCAGAGGAATCTGGACAGGCTGGATTGATGGGCTGAGGCCAATGGTATGAGGTTCAACAAGGCCAAGTGCTAGGTCCTGCACTTGGGTCACAACAACCCCACGCAGCACTACAGGCTGGGGGGAGAATTGGCTGGAAAGTTGCTTGGCAGAAAAGGACCTGGGGCCATGGTTGACAGCGGCTGAACATGAGCCAGTGTGTGCCCAGGTGGCCAAGAAGGCCAATGACATCCTGGATTGCATCAGCAATAGTGTGGCCAGCAGGACTAGCGAAGTGACTGTACCTTTGTACTTGGCACTGGTGAGGCCAGACCTTGAATCCTGTGTTCAGTTTTGGGCCCCTCAAAACAAGACAGACACTGAGGTGCTGGAGTGTGTCCAGAGAAGGACAACGGAGATAGTGAAAGGTCTAGAGCACGTCTTATGAGGAGTGGTTGAGGGAGCTGGAGATGTTTATCCTAGAGAAAAGGAGGCTCAAGAGGGACCTTAGCACTCTCTATAACTACCTGAAAGGAGGTTGTTGCAAGGTGGTTGTTGGTTTCTTTTCCCAAGTAACAAACAATAGGACAGGAGGAAGTGGCCTCAAGTTGTGCCAGGGGAGGTTTAGATTGGATATTAGGAAAAATTTCTTCAAGGAAAGGGTCGTCAAGCATTGGAAGAGGCTAACCAGGGAAGTGGCTGGGGTCCCTGAAGGGATTTAAAAGTATAGATGTGACACTAGATGCAGTGGACTTGGCAGCATTAGTTTAACAGTTGAAGTTGATGATCTTGAAGGGCTTTTCCAACCTAAATGATTCTATGATTCTATTATTCTAAAATATGGTAGATCTTTTATGTTTAAATGTTCAGAAAATGATTAATTACAAAGCAGATTGCTTTGTTACCAAAATAGAAAAGACCACAAGACCCTTTTGGAAATGGTTTAAATCAATGAAACTGGAACCACTGAACAATATGAAATGGTATCTTCAAGTTACTTTAAAAATTGTAGGGATAAAATGTAATGATCACTTTTAAAAGTATTTTGTTTTACTAATTATGAAAATGGCTATTGTGACTAGTGTCAAACTATACTGGTAGCATAACTGGTGATACACCAGACAAGATGAAAAAAAAAGCCTTCACTCAATGGCACTCATTTCACAGGATTTACTCCAGCAAGATATAAAGTTAGGTAACTCTGAGAATAGAAGTTATATATATAATCGCATGAAACATGCCAGCAAGTAGGGATGATGCAGAGAGCTCAGAAACCACCTATTTATACACAAATGCAAAATAAATAGTAGGATACTTTAAATAGTAGGATACTTTAGAGACAACTAAAAAGCTATGAATGAACATGGTTCTATAACTTTGCAAAATTTAAATCTGAAGTACTCCATTCAGATTTGGGCATTTTTTTATAGGATAGTCCCATTGCTCTGCATGGGGCTAAAAGGGGGAAGATTTCAAAATAAGAACAAAGTTAAGAACATAGGTATCTTCTCAAACAGATGTTTAAAATTATGTACTATATATTAAAGTGGAAAGTAGAATAACTGAACCAACAAGGTATTTACACAGCAAATGAAGACATTTAAAGGGGCATTTCATTTAAAACAAAACAAAAATCAAACCGAAACCTATACAAGAGGGGTGCCAGGTAAGATAACTGATGAAACAAGTAAAACTTGGATATAAAAAGACAAGGAGTATATTTAGAGGAAATGCACAGCAGGAAAATAAGAGGCAAAATAAGATTGAGAAATTAAAAATGTGTCTCTTCTGTCCAGTAGCCTAATCAGTTTTTTTTACAGTCTTTTTTTAAAGCTACTATGCAAATAGATTATATTGTGCAAACTTTAATCACAATAACTCACTACATAATTTGAAATTCCAATTAATTCTAGCTCCAAAAATTCAATTTGGAAAACAATTTTACTAAAAAGAATTACAGTTTCAGTGCACAGAAAAGAATCATACACAGTGCTGGAAATGTCAATCTAAAATGTGCTACTACTAGGTATCATATGAATATCCTTGAAACTTAAAAAGACTAAGAAGTTGTAAGACACCTAATTGCACTGAGAATATATTGACTGGAAAAAAATGTATCAAGGAAACTCTTGTAATACTTAATCTGTGAATTTTTGCATCTGTTTTACATTTTAGGATTAACCCCTTAAATAGTCTTTAAATAAATTCAGATGCCTAACCTACCAACCTGTTGAGCTACAACAAAAACAGTTGAATTAATTTACAAAACACAAGCACAAATTCTTACCCTATATAACTTAATTTATTATTACCCTAAATATAAGGGGTTAATCTTCAGTTAGACATCCTGTGTCCACACTACTTCGTCATTAAAAGTTAACAGGCGTATCAATTTTACTAAGTTTATTACACAGAATACAATTTACCCAGTCAACTATTTGAAAACTAGTGTGAACACTGCTTAATTCTAGGATAGAGACAAAGACAAAAAGAAAAAACCCAAAGTAACAGTAGGTCCTAGGACTGTGCGTCCAAACACCTCCTTTGTAAAGTATGGCAGGTGTGACACTGAGTTTTAGAAAACCTTGGTCAAAAATCCTTCCGATGTCTTGGTAGCAACCCCTGACAGGAATCAAAACCCTTTGCTAGAAAGCTTAGGACTGGGGCTGTTAGCTAAGGATAAAAAAATAAAGACACATGTGCACATATATATATATGCTTTTATAAATATGTACACTTTGTCTGCTGAAGGAAAGAATCCACAGCTGGGTTAGAGCCCTTTGAATATATCCAATTTGGTAAACTGTCAAATGCACAATACTGTAAGGAACAGTAGCTATGTGGCTAACAGTTTTATTTCACACTGGTTTTGGTTTGGTTTTTTTTTTTTTTAGTTTTTTATAATGTAATGGGATTATTACACATCAAACATGTTTCTATTCCTCATGCAAGTCTCAGTCTCATCTTTACTTAAACTGTAGGCTAAAAATAAAAAAAAAAAGAAAACTTTAAACCATTCTAAGATACAGAGCATGAGGAGCTGCAGTAAGAAAAAAACCAAACACATACTATTACTCTGCAGCAAAAAAGCAGAAGTCTTCATAATAAGGCCTCCTTTGCTGCAATAATTTGCAACTCAGTCTTCTATTTGCCCTAGCTTCAAAAGTGAACTTTTTATACTGCTCAGTGTATTGAAAAGAAATCTAACTTGATTTTGCTTGCCTAGAGGCAGCACTCCAGCAGTGAATAAACTCATTTTAACTCAAGTGTGGGTCAGACAAAAGTACAGATTTGTTTCCTTTAGGTGGCATAAATTAAGGGTTTGATGATAATAATTTGAAATTTGTTTTCTTTTTAGTCTACATCATAGAATTTTAGGCCAGAAAATGGAAATTTAGTATTGTGGCAGGATCAGTATTGCACTTTTTCACAGTATGTTAATAAGCAAACATGGTTTTTAAGGTTAATTTAATTTAATGCTTAATGTACTTTAATAATCAAATATTTTAAAGCATTCTTTATGAACTTAAATAATACATGAAGTCTGATTCAGCACAGACAAATTAAAAGTCATGTTACACTTAAGATTTTCAAAAAACGAGTAAACTGGTTGGGTGTGACAGTATATGTACAAAGACTTTATAACTAGGAATAATATGTAAAGCTCAAAAATCATGTACAAAGCACTCTTTAAGACTTCAGAAGTCATCCAAACTAGAGAATGTATCTTGACATTTTTCTTTCTGATTATGTAGGATGACTTTGTTAACACAGCTTGCTTACAATGCATTAGTCATAGCTACAGAACATTTACTAATGCAATATAAAAATCTGAAGTAATGTAGAGGGCATGTAATGATGAGATTAAATTAAAAAAGTCTCTGTGGCTTATATAAATACATATATACACGAGCACAAGTATACATACATACAATTTTTTTCAACCTGCATAGGAGAAGTGTTAAGACAGCCTCAGATTTGTTATATGTAGGTTCACTGTCAAACACCAGAACTCTGTTTGCCATGATCTCTTCAACTATGAAAATACAGGATTAAAAGGAAACAAAAGTTAGTTTTATCTGTCCCAAAAACAAAAGGAACCGATGTACTGTAAACATTAATCATGCTTGTTGGCTTAAAAGCTTTTAAAGCTTGGAAAGCATTACAAAACAGACCGTAAAGCAACATTGCTGGCACCAGAGAAACTGTGAACTTCAGAAATGTAATTTTATTTACAAATTTCACTTTCTGCTGCAGCTGAAATGACAAAGACATTTCTTATTTTCCTAGTCTGAGTTTGCCAGTTGGATAGGAGACTGGTTGCAATATCAGGAGCCTAAATATATTCAAAAATAACTCCAGGCCAAAAAGCAACCTCAGAGTGCTGGAAAAAAATTACATCTTCTTTTAAAATTATAAGCACTGTTACCATCAAAAATATTATAAAAGTACATTTTAGGTGGTGCTGCTATTTGGAATATGTAAATGATGGTAATACTGATCTAGCTAAAACTTGAAAATGTGATCTTTCTTTTAGGGCAGGACTGCATTAGAAAGCCAGTTTATAGCCACTTGTTATAAAATAATTAGTTTTACTTATAATATTATAAGAGGGGTGAAAAAGAATCAAGTTTGTACCTTTTCCAGAAAGCTGAGGTTGGACTTCAAATTAGAATTTTTAAAAATTAAATGCATCATATAAGCATTTTTTATAGGAAATTGTTCTCTACCGAGACTGCTTGTTGAAAAACAAGGTTTTGATCAAGTACTTTAGTTATGCCAGCATGTTGCCTTCTAGGGCCTCAATGCTATCTTAAGCAGAATAGATAGAAGTAACATCTTTAACAACTTCCCAACCTCTATCCCTCACGTTCTCCTCCCGAATGACTGGAGATGTCAGTGTGATAGTAACTTGCATTTTGGGTTCCACACATGAATTTAAAATTATTGCTGCTTCTGGGACTGCACACTTGATATCATATTTCTCGGGACTTATTACCTAAATATCAAGAAAGAGAAACTTCTATTAGCATGTGGCCAAGAAAAGTAAAGTGAAGAAAATGGATTTCAACATAGCCTTTTTTAACAGAAAGGCAGAAACGCAATATAATTATATGAAGCAAAATACCTGTGTATTCAAAGAAACAACAGTATACACAATTAATACATATATATATGGACTTGCATACTGTTTCCAAATCATTAATGAAAACACACAGCAGTTGCCAAGCGTGCAAATGAGAAAAAAACAACCAAGTGAAATTCATATAAATAAGTAAATTACATAACAAGAACCTTGACAGCATTTGAGATAAATAAAAGCCTCAGTGCCACTTCAAATGCCAGTTGAATGTTTTCCTCATTGGAACACAGGAGCCTTTAAAAAGCACCAAGATGCAGAGGTGGTTCTTCAAGCTTGCAGTTACAAGTTGAGTACTGAGAGTCACATTCTATACTTGGCTATCACAACATCCTCTGATGAGAGCAAAGGACAAGATTAACACCAAGGGGAAAAAATAGTAAGAGTAACAAGGTGGTCACTCAGAATTGCTTCTTGTGACTAGATTTAATAACTCTAAATACCCCCAAAATAAAGCTGTAGGCACCTCTATCACCTTCTTCCACAAACTAGAGGGACAAGTGAATTCTCCACAAAGCCAGACCAAGATGTGCAGGTTAAAGTTTTCTTCTGTTATTTCAAACAAGAGCAAACCCAAGATTATTTTTCTAATTATTCTGATCCTGCTAATGCTTCTACCATGCCATGGATTCTGTTGAGCATTTTACCAGACTGCATTGAAGTACTAATACTGTGAAAAGCATCCTATAGCAATACTAGACAGGCTTTGTTCAGTAGAGAGTACTCAAGCTAAAAACTTTATTCTGTACTTTCATTTATTGTAGAAATACAGCAAATGGTTTATATTAATTTTGCTGAAAGGTTTAAGACTACATGTACTTTTTTTTAAAGTGCCAAATTAAAAAAAAACACATACAAGACTTAGTTAACTACTTCTGGGACTACAAAGCACTGACACATACAAACTGGAAACAAGACAACTACAAAGAGACTGGCATTAATGGAGAACTTTGACCTTCAGGCAGTGCAAGCTTCCTGTAACACCACACAAATTATGTCTATCACTGCTGGTAACTGGATAATAGTCTTCTGCTCATTTCTATTTCCCAGTTGAAGGAAATCTATTAAATGATGATTGAAACTACACTGCTAGCATAAGCACCTAGACACTTGTATGGATGTAATATAGAGAAAGCAAAACACACAGCATAGTCCCTGAATTCAGACACAGTCAGAAAATGAAAAGAAACTGTACCTGAGCTATGAAATGCAGCACAGTCAGCCCTACAGACATTTGACTTGAGGACAGACTTTTACAGTATTTTTACCAAAATTCAGATCCAAAAATCTACATATTACTTACTGCAAGTTGTTTGGGAAGACTTTCAGCAATAAAACCAAGTAACATCTTTGAAGGCTTCTCAGCACATAACAAAACAAGATTGACATTTCGGTCTCCACGGAGTAACAAACCTTTAGCCAAAACGCCCACCCGTAAAACTCCTTTCAAAGCTCTGTGAATTATAGTTAAAAGCTGCATTTAAAATACTATACAAATCATAAAACTAAACATGAAGATAGAAAAATTAAATAAAATAGCAGTATTCCATATACTCTTGAAGCCACAGTGACATATGCCATATTAAAATCCGAAGGGAACAGAATTCCTGAAAGCACTGATAACAGTACAAGGAAAAACACAAAATGGCTTCAGAAAGAAGTCATAAAATTCTTAAAAATAATAAGGAAAAAAAAATACCTGTCTTTACTGCTGTCTTTTTTGTCATCTCCCTCTTTGCTCTTGCTTTTTTCATGGTCAGTCATATTGTCAGAAACAAGTTTCAAAGCACGCTCAGTAATAGAGACAATTTTTTGGACTGCTTGAAGTTCCTCCTCTGTTGGATATATAGCTGCATGTTTGGTCATCACATAGCGGTCATCAGAGGAGTCAGGGCGGCGTAGAGGCTAAACAGATGAAAAAGCACATTTCTGAAATTTGGGTACACAACAGGTAAAGGCAGGTGACTGTTCTGCTCTCATGAGGCCCCACCTGGAGTACTGAATCCAGCTCTGGCAATCCCAACATAAGAAGGATGTGGACCTACTGGAGCAAGTCCAGAGGAGGCCACCAAGATGATCACAGGGCTGGAGCACCTCTCCTAGGAAGACAGGCTGAGAAAACTGGGGCTGTTCAGCCTGGAGAAGAGAAGGCTCTAGGGAGATCTTAGAGCACCTTCCAGTACCTAAAGGGGGCCTACAAGAGAGCTGGAGAGGAACTTTTTACAAGGGCATGTAGTGAAAGGACAAGGGCTTTAAACTGAAAGAGAATAGGTTTACATTAGATATTAGGAATAAATTCTTTACTGTGAGGGTAGTGAGGCCCTGGAACAGGTTGTCCAGAGAGGTTGTGAATGTGCCATCCCTGGAAGTGTTCAAGCCCAGGTTGGATGTGGCTCTGAGCAACCTGGTCTAGTGGAAGGTGTCCCTGCCCATGGTAGGGGGTTGGAACTAGATGATCTTTAAGGTCCATTCCAAACCAAACTATTCTATAATTCTATTATATACTTTCAAGTTCACAGGTGATGTGTGACCAAAAACTAAACATGGCTAAACAACAGAATATTCAAACCTCAAATTATTGAGATGTAAGGAAACATGAACTGAAGTATCCTTAATAACTTACACTGATCACAATCAATCATATCTGTAAAAAACATGAAATGTATAAAAAAAACAAATTGGGAAATCCCAGGATCAAAAGTACCTCCCCAACATAAATATCTATTGTCTTTCTGTTAACTGGGAAATACTTGCATACTGCCGTAAAATAAAGTATCCATGATTGCTTTCATAGAATCACAGAAAAATTCAAATAGAAAGGGACCTCAGGAGGTCCTCTAGTCCAGCCTCCTGTGGAAACCATGGTCAGCTATAAGACTATATCATGTTGCTCAGAGCTTCATCCAGTCGGTTCTTGAAAACCGCCAAAGAGGGAGCTTCACAACATCTGTGTGGAGAAAAAAAGAAAAAAAATCCTGTATTCAGTTTGCACCTTTTTTGTCTCAGCTTAAGCTGGTATATCTCACCCTCTCACTATAAAGAGCCTGGCTCCATTATCTTTATAACGCACAGGTATTAGAAGGCTATCACATCCCACTGAAGCTCTCTTCTCCAGCCTGAACAGGCCCAGATCCCTCAAGTCTCTCCTCACAGGGCACACTCCAGACCCCTGATCCCAGTAGCCACACCTGCTGTAGTTTATCAGAATCTGTCTTGTACTGGAAAGTCCAAAACTGAATGCAGTATTGCAGTTTGGGTCTCATGAAAGTGGATCACTTCCTTTTATCTACTGGTTATGCTCCTGTTAATATCACCATGGATGCTATTAGCCTTGCTTGCTGCCAGGGCACATGGTTGGTTCACATTCAGCTTACTACCATCTGCCAAGAACCCCAGATGCTTTTCAGCAGGGCTGCTACCCAGCCCTTCAGTGCAAGCAGTTATGCCCTCCCAAGTGTAGCATTAGGCATTTGTCCTTGCAGAATTCCATAAAGTTCCTGTTGGTCCATTCTTCCAGTCTGTCTAGGTCATGCTGGATAGCAGCCCTACCCTCAAAGATATCAACTGTTCTCCCTACTCAAACCAATTCAGTTTCATGTCAGCTGCAAACCTGATGAGCACGAACTCACTCCATCACCTTTCAGATCATTGATGAGGTGCTAATGAGACAAATCCCGGGATAAACACATGCAGCACTGCACTTGTTTACTGACCTCCAGGTAGAGTATGGCCCACCACTAAACCATTATCCTCTGGGACTGATGATCCAACCACTTTTTATCCATACATTTGTCCACAATTAGATAAATAAAAGTATAATGCAATTAAATAAGAAGTAGTACACAAATCCAGAGTGACTTGTATTTCAGAAGAAACAATATTTGTCTTCAAGGCATCCTTTTATCATATAAGTGGGCTTATTTTGAAAGCGGTCCAACTATAGAGTTTCATTAGAATATATTTTTTTCTTCACTTTTCTATATGCTTTATTAAGAAACGCTGGAGACAACTGAAGCAGCACTGAATAATTTATAGTTTTTAACTGTGCCTCTTGGTAAGCATTTTCTTCTTTCTTTTTTTCCCCTCAAGCACAGAAACTCACAGCTGGTCCTTGGGGCTGAGGAGG
>NW_005054830.1:36597-45403 GCF_000277835.1 Geospiza fortis
ACTCCCAGCAGGCCTAGAGATCCTGGAGGACCATGAGGATATCCTCCATCTGGTATTCTGCGACGGTCATCCCAGTGATGCTGCTCTTCCTCCATTCTCCTCCAGTACATGTCCTCTTCATATCGCCTGAAGTACATCAAAATGTCCTCTTTATATAGCAGTTAATACTTCCAACCATTCTAAATAAATTCTTGGATGTTCTCACTAACTCATTTCTAGTAATCAAGAACAAATACCAATGAACTCCAGAGGGTACCTAAAATGAATGGTTATTTTGAAAGCAGGTCTGAATTCATAGCAAATAATTCTAGTGAGTCTACATTCCTCAGAGAGATTGAACAGAAAACCCAAAACAAAACAAAACCCTGAGGGATAATGACAACTTAATTTAAAACAAGACAGTATAGAGCTCCCAAAACAAGTATTTAAAATAAGTAATTACAGAAGAAGAGTTAGTTTTAGATAATCTGACTGCAACTTTGTCTCATTTGCTGATAAAACAGAATGCATTACCTCATTTCCATCCTCCAGCGTTCCTCCTCTTCTCGCCTTCTCCAGTATTCTTCTTTCTGCATCTGTTTTCTCATCTTCTCTTCCTGAATTTTTCTTGCTCGAATACTGGGCTTTACTTCTACTTGTAAATCGGGGTTTACTTTTTTCTAGTTCAGAAAAATATCAAATGAAATGTTGGTTTGCCTCTTATCATCTCAAGGTTATGGAGTTCTTCTGGCATGTTTAGCACACACTACTGGTCTATGATAAAATCAAGGGGAGTAAAATGCAGTTTTAGAACTGCACTGAACAGCTGAAGAAAAATCTGTGTCTGGTATTTTAAAGGAAAGAAACAGCAATGTACTACATATAGCATGAATTCCTTTTTCAGCTATGTGAGAACAAAACTATCTAAAATTAAAATTCTACATGAAATACTAAGTAATTTGCTGTTCATTCTGTAGCAGGATGATTACAATATAGCCTGAAAAAAAACCATTTCATCTTAACTACAGTGTGCTTCCTGATGCCCGGTTCCTGAAGGGTCCCTCATACTGGAGCATAATCATAAGACACTAAATACATTTTTCTGGCAATTTTTTCCTCTTCTTTCATCCCTTTCATGATTATGCAGGCCCATTGTATCTCCTGTGACCACAGTAAATTCTTTTTATATAATCTTAATAATAATGAAAATGCACACCATGTGTCACTATAGGTGTCTCTCCATTCATGACTAAAATGTCTGCAAATACTTGTTTCTCAAATGTCTCCATAAGGGGTTTATGTGGTTTATCCTGCCAAAAACATTGACCCTTTGAAATTTACGGTAAGCAACAAAGCACCTACTATTGCTTGCACACACTGTACAATATTTTAATGTTGGAAAAAAAATGCCTGAAAGCAATGTTCAGAATGTTTAAAGCAACACCGAAACCAAAATGCAGTTTCAGTCTGCATTACAACTTTAAAGACTACACTCCCTCAGAAATATATTTCTCTAGCTTTTTTTATATGCTGTTTAGTCAGAGCACCTACTTCTGACTAGTCTTTAAATATAAGAACATGCAATCAGTCAGCTGACATCTGGTAGACTTCCAGATAAAAGTATTAGCATTTTTACCAACCTTATACTGAAGTCTGTGCCGCCTCCCTTTTAAGTGCATCTCTTTGGCATTAGGATCATTAAAACTGCATTCACAAAGTTTACAGTGAAAGCGGATCACCTTTCCTTCATCATTTCTTACCTGGAAAATAAGTTATAAAACACATTTACCTTTCTTTTTTTACAAAATTTGATTTAAAAATTAATTGAATTCAGTGACACTGGATAATGTCTACCCATCTCAAAACATGCTTAAAACTTCACACAGGAACTGAAAAAAGGCAAAATAGAACTTTCAATTCTGACAGACACACCATGGTGTTTGGTAAGGAACAAAGTTCTTCAACAGCTTTAAACTTGAGCCCGAACATAATGAGTTGAATAATTACAAACTATGAAAAATTTGCATCATATTTCATCCACATATCTCATTCCACCAACATGAAGAATGCCCCACTGTGGTCAAAAGAAACATGCACAGTACAAAAATGTAAACATATGCACAAGCCTTTGCAGGTTCAGTGCCTTGTCACTCTTATCTTCAAGAAGGACCCAGGGAATTACAGGCCAGTTAGCCTCACCTCAATCCCTGGGAAGGTGATGGAGCACCTAATTCTGGACACCAGTTCCAGGCACATTAAGGACAAGAAAATCATCATCAGTAGTCAGCATGGCTTCACCAAGGGAAAGTCATGCTTGATCAACTTGATAAACTTCTGCAATGAAGTGACTGGCCTGGTAGATGAGGGGAGAGCAGTTGATGTTGTCTACCTGGACTTCAGTAAGGCCTTTGACACAGTCTCACCATAATATCCTCATAGACTAACTGTTGATGTAAGGGCTGGATAAACATACAGTGAGGTGGATCAAAAGCTGGCTGAATGGCAAAGCCCAGAGGGTGGTGATCAGTAGAATGAAATTTAGTTGAAGGCCAGTAGCTAGCAGTGTATCCCAGGGCTCAATGTTGGGTCCAATTCTGTTTAACATATTCATTATTGATCTGGTGATTGGGCAGAGTGCACCCTCAACAAGTTTGCTTATGACACAAAACTGAACGCAGTGGCTGATATGCCAGAGGGTCGAGCTGCTGTCCAGAGAGATCTCAACAGGCTGGAGAAATGGGCTGACAGGAACCTTGTGAAGTTCAACAGGGAGAAGTACAATATCCTGCATCTGGGGAGGAACAGCCTCATGTGCCAATATATGCTGGGGGCCACCCAACTGGAAAGCAGATTGACAGAAAAGGCCCTGGGGGTCCTGGTGAACACTAAGTTAAACTTGAGTCAACAATGTGCCCTTGCTGGAAAGGCAGCAAATGGCATCCCAGGCTGCATTCAACAAAGTATTGCTAGCAGGTTGAGAGAGCTAATCTTTCCTCTCTAACTCAGCACTGGTGAGGTCACACCTGGAGTCTTGTGTCCAGTTCTGGGCTCCCCAGTGCAAGAGAGACATGGACATAGTAGAGAGAGTCCAATGAAAGGCCACAAAGATGACGAAGGGACTAGAACCTCTCTCCATATAATAGTTAAAAAATAATCCATGTTTTCATATCAATACCTCCTCCACATAGTCATGGCCCACTGGCTGGACATCACTTTGCAAGGCAGCAAGAGTCGTAGGTGTCACTGGTTCAGCTGCTGTGTCTGGTTTTACTTCCTGTGTTTGTATTGTAGCAGCAGTTGTGGCTTTAATATTTTCAGCTGATTTCATTTCTTCCAGTTTACTTCCTGTTGTCTGAAGTTTATTACCACCTACAAATCAAAAAAGTTAAATCACTAACTTTCATAAAATGAGAATTATACATGATGTGCAAACTGAAGAGTTTATTTGCAAGTATCAGTGTTCTGGTCAAAGCATTATCAGTCTGAATTTTAGTTAAACTAAACATTTTTAAATACTATTAAAGTTTTTTTTTTAAAAGTTAAACAAAAACTTATTTAAAAACCTAGTTTTTTATTTTAGCAAGAAATCTTTTGCTTTATATAGTTGTAATTGTCATTTTCATGCTTTTTCAAGAGATAGGACTGAATGGGAACAACTCAGCAAATACATTTTAAATTTTTTTGGCATCAGATTTGTTTTCTTTTTGCAAATAGATCCAAGAAAGTACAAACATTAAAAGGTTTTGAGGGACTAAAAAAGACAGCATACTTTCAGTGTTGCAACTGCATAGATCTTTCCTTTGAGAGCAAGTTAGCTTACTATTGAACAACTGCTTTCTGTCTCTAAATGTCTGTCATGCTTATTTCATAAGTTTCCACTGTTAAATTTCCAGTGTTACAATAATGTTTTAGTTTCCCAGTTACCAACTGCCAACCTACTGCAGGCTGTGTTAACAGGCCAGGCTGTGAACTGAAATTAGAAGCAACTGGACTATATTCTGCAATACTCCAGCAGCTACTACATAAGAAACCAAAGGTGGGAGGCTTTTTCTGAAAGTGGGAGAAGCCTCCAGGAGAGGTCAGGTGAAGGCAAAAGGGCAGAAAACAGTATAAACTGTGAAGCAAAATTTTGATACACATTCTTATTTTCCCCATTAGTAATAATTCTCGTAAACACAATAGAATTACTCATGCAGAAGTTAATTAAATATATTTGTACTTGTTGCACTAAAATATTTTTAAAAACTATAGAATAGGTTAGGTTTAAAATAAAGACTGACTTCTGTACTTGCCAACAAAGTTTATTTTTGGTGGAGATATTTTCTTTACAGCTATATTAGCAGCGGTTGAAGATGTTTTGTTGTTGGACACAGTGTTAAGTGGTGCATTTGCCGTGGGAGTAAGAATTTTCACTGTAGAGGATGCGACAGAGGAGTTCACAGTACTGCTGCTAGTTGATATATTTGAAGCAGAAGCAGTTGGTTTAGAAGCAGATGTGGATGTTGAAGTTGCAGCTTGGGTAACCACATTTGGTTCAGTTGATGGAATAGGTTTGCCAAGTTTTGTGTGCAACTTTACTACCTATAAAAATAACAAGAAATTAATAATATTATCTGCCTGGGGTTGCTATAAAAAATTGAACTTGTTATAGGTTATTGAAGCTTTAACAGAAACATCAATATCACCAATGATATTGATATTTTTATTTCAAAGTTATTGCCTCTTTACTAAAAGCAATCTCAGGAGGAAAAGAAAGGGACATGCAAAAGTTCTTATCGTCTGTAATGAGGAAATAGTTAATATTTATCTCAGGTTGCTTATTTCCCCTAGAAATTCAGACATTTACTCCAAAAGCTGTGTAGGTGAGAACAGAAAGTCAATAAACTCACAAGCCAGTAAAACTCACAAAACAGTTTGGGCAAAATGCTTCCAACACGACTATTTTGTTGCCTGGTTGCTTTTTATTCTCCCTCCAAAAATTGTAGTACGTTGAACTATTTTAGTTATTTTAGTTCCAAATAATATTTGTAAATAAGTTATTTTATTCAGATTCAACACTGTCTCTTTTCATCACTACATTTTAAGAATATTTATAGACTTTCCAGGTTACCTAGCAAAATGGAAGATATTCCTTGGACAAAGGCTTTCTTTTCTTTTTGTTAAAGCACATCTGCAGAAAGAGTTAAGGAGGATGCAAAAGGCATATTTCAGAGCTCTTTATCTCCTTGAAAGTTAAGAGGTATGTGCTTATTCTTAGAAGTAATAAGCAGATGCCTTTTTACAACACACTTGAGATAGAATAATACTTCTTTTTGGTAACAGCTAACCATCACCTGAAAAAGCAATACATGTAGTCCATAAGAACAAAACACGCAGAATGAAAACTGGAGACTGGGTTTGAAAGCAGCAGTAAAAAAAATGCAAATCTGCTAGCTATGTCTTTAATGCAAATACATGTACACAATCAGGTTCAACAAGGTGAAGTACCAGATCCTGCACTTGGGTCACAACAACCCCCTGCGGCGCTACAGGCTTGGGGAAGAGCAAGTGGAAAGATGTCCAGTGGAATAGGACCAAGGAGTGTTGGCCAACAGCCAGCTGAACATGAGCCAGCGTGTGCCCAGGTGGTCAAGATGGCCAATGACATCCTGGCCTGTAACAGAAATAGTGCAGTCAGCAGGACTAGGGAAGTGACTGTCCCTTTGTACTTGGCACTGGTGAGGCCACACCTTGAATCCTGTGTTCAGTTTTGGGTCCCTCAAAACCAGACAGATGTTGAGGTGGTAGAGTGCATCCAAATAAGGGCAACAAAACTGGTAAAAGGTCTAGAGCACAAGTCCTATGAGGAGCGGCTGAGGGAGCTGGGGCTGTTCAGCCTGAAGAAAAGGAGGCTCAGATGAGACCTTATCACTCTCTACAACTACCTGAAAGGAGGCTATAGCCAGGTGGGTGTTGGTCTCTTCTCCCATGTAGCAAGAGCTAGGACAGGAGGAAATGGCCTCAAGTTGTGCTGGGGGAGGTTTAGATTGGATATTAGGAAAAATTTCTTCACTGAAAGGGTTGTCAAGCATTGGAAGAGGCTACCCAGGGAAGTGGCTGAGCCACCATCCCTGGAGGGATTTAAAAGTCATGAAAGACATGTAGATGTGGTGCTTAGGGACATGGTTTAGTGGTGGACTTGGCAGTGTTAGTTTAACAGTTGGAGTCAATGATCTTAGAGGGCTTCTACACCCTAAATAATTCTATGATATGCACACAAGTGTATACATACACTTCTTAGCTTTTTATTCTTATTTTAAGCATGTTCCTCATCAGAATACAGACATATTAATGTAATGTAATATTACAAATTTAAGTTCAAGAAACTCTTCCAGATTACTTTTTTCCCACTAGAATGCACAAGATTCTTCCGTGTACCAAAGAAAGAGTCCTTTGAGATTTCATTTTTACACTGATGACAACCTAAGTTAGTATTAGTTAGCAACTATCTATGAGGAAGAGAAAAGGACATCCAAATATACAAAGATAATATATTATCGTACTCCATATACCTATGGAGTTATTGGGCACAACCCAAAAATTTAATGACTCAACTTCATTAATGAAAGAACAAACACTAGGCAAATCTATATAAATGATAATTTTTGTTCTTCTACTAACAAAAAAAAATTTGGAAAATTATTTTAAATTTGCTATGAGATTTATTTACTTGAATAGGAATGATATTACTGATGCCACTTTGTACAGTGTTCTGAGATACAAAAGTCTATAAAAGCTGAATATTATTACTTTGTTACTTACATTAATAATTCCACAGCTTTGAGGAAAATCTGTAATATGGGTGATGAAGAGAGACAGGGAAGACTTTGAGATGATCAAAGAATCTGATTTTATTGTGGGATACAAATGCTTATATAGTATTTCAGGAAGGCTAGTAATGTTTTACTACAATGATTGGGTTAAAAATTGCATAAATAAACTTATGCATTTTACAACATCTCTTGCTTGCAGAATTTGATGTAATTTTCTTTTTCCAGTAAATCTGTCTGATTTAATCTTCTTGCAATCTTGATTTAATTCTCAAAGTTCTGTTTGGTCTTGCCAAGGCATTTTATTTATCAAATCTCTTATGTTAATAAGGTCCAAAGTACTCTCTGTTTTGTCTACCCCAATACTGTAATATCTAAACACGCATTCTACACTGCACCATTCCATTTTATTGTCGTATGACCAAATTTAGAACACAGGTCACAGGGGTTCACAGTGCAGCTCACAGTCTTTATTCTAAAATGTTCACCTAACTGCACACAGACAATAGGGAAAGCATGCTTACCAAAACTCTTTAAACATACTCATAAAATCTACTACAGGACATTGTTCCTTGTTTACATATGCTTTTTTTTTTTTTTGCAAGAAATACCAAAAAGTGATACATAATAATCTAATTCCTTGGCACTGACTCAGTTTACAGTATTTCAAAGCACAGAGCACTTCACAGTGCCAAATAAGAATGTCAAGAGAAGTCTTGAAAAGTGTTAGGGGGCACAAGCATGCTACTGCATGTCCTCATTGACACTTTTCCCCATCTTGCTCTATACCTTCTTCCTACAATTTACATACCTTTCCCAATATATCCTCTTCTCCTTCATGCTGTGGCAATATGTTTTCCCCCTTTCTCCCAACAAGGCCCTTGTAATAGTGAGCTTAAAGATAATTTTGAAACAAAAAACAGAACTGTCTTTAAACAAAATTCTAATTATATTCTTTCTGCGTATTTTCTCCTAAGATGAGAAAAATTATGGGAAGAAATATATGACTGACTTGTATAATATAGATGAGAGAAAGTTCTTACTTTCTGATGTTTGGCTCCACGGATATGGGCAGCGTAAGCATCTGCTCCTGTACAAGACACATCACAAAGCTCACAGCGCAACTGATTCTGAGTTCCACGAGCAGAAGTACTGTTGTTATTGGTGTTCTGGGAAGCTTTTAATGCCGCTTCTTTCTTTTTGTGTTTCTGGCCTTCTAAGTGTTCTTTATAAGTCTGTTTAAATAAAAAATACACACAGCTGGTTTTGAACTGTTTGTTCATCATTCATGTGTATACATGTAATATAGAGCATAGCATAAAACATATTCTTTGTATGAAAAGTACTTCCTACACTGAACATTACTTCCCTATGACATGTTTTAAGGCATAAGCAGGCCACTTCCAAAACCAAGATATTTTCTTCACCACCAGGATTCCACTTTTGGGTAATACAAAATGGTCTTTACTCCTCCACCTTCTCACTTCCTCAGTCAAGTACTGGTCAACATATATTACCATTGAAAGCCTGATAAGATCAGAAAACTGTCTCAGTTGCATTTTCCTACACTGCATTGAATTATTCTTGATATTGAATTTTCCTCAAACTGCAAGACCACAGTTATTAAATGTATCCACATAACTAAAAAAGCAAATTCAAAAAAAGGTAGTGCATAAATAAAGCCACGTTGAAAATAAAATACAGAAGTTGCTATTTGTTCCTATACTAACACTGGCAATCTATGGAGCCGACAGGGTGGAAAATAATGACTAATTTACCTAAAGAGTGAGAACTGTTTTGCCAAACACACGTTATAAACAAAATTCTACCAATTCTTTTTTTTGTAGAAAAACTTACAAAACCTGTCAGACCAGTGTTGCTGCTGCAGTGCTACCTAGTTGTTATGATAATCACAAGTCGTTAATGGTTCTTTTTGTATCAGTAAAGACCCCGGCTAGGACTAAGTTAATGGCTCTTCTCCCCAGACAGTGAAGGGAGAGGACGAGAAGTGGGAGGGG
>NW_005054830.1:45588-50340 GCF_000277835.1 Geospiza fortis
GACCCCCAGCTCTGCCCCTAGTGGACAAAGCTGCGCATATCCTCCTCCTCCTCCGAGTCACGCTGGGAGAGCCGACAGACCCGTCGGGCTTCCCAGTCTTGAGCTGATCACTTTTAATAAAGGCATTAAAAGGAGGAAAGTCTCCTGCCCTATTTATTTCAACACACACAAACATTTCATTAATCTATATCTACTTTTTATGCACTTGTATCCCCTTTGAAAATAAACTGGGATGCTGAAATAATATGAATACATTTTCAGGATTACCATTGCATTCATTTAACACAATATGGCTTTCAGTGGGGGCAGAGGAACCCAGAGAGGCTGCTTCTGAGAGAGAAGCTCCTCAAAACTTCAATGTCCAGTAGAGCAAATCCCGGAAGACTCTGACAATGGACATATTGGCTGGCCCAATTATAGAAGTTAGTAACGCCTCTGTGATGACATATTTAAGAACAAAAAAACATGTGCAAGCTCTCTTTCTTCCTCCCCTCAGAGGGGTGGTGAGGGGGCCACTGGGCCCCTTCCTGGTGTGGCCAGGAGTCTTTTTGGCACGGCCACTGAGGCCGTGCCGCTGGGGCACTATCCCAGCGCCGCGAGCAGCCATGGGGCCAAGACCATGTGGCCATGTGGCCAGTGCCCAGAGCGCTCATGCGGCCGAGGGCGGCTGCCGCCATCCTGGTGCCAGGAGCAGCCGCATGGCCGGGATCGGTGCAGCTGGGGTGGTGCCACGCGCCAGCTGCCATCTCAGCATGGCTCGCAATGAACTTTACTTGCTTCGACACTTTTAGCCCAGCCATGCTGCGAACAGGAGGGCAGAAGCAGCAGCAGCTTTTCCTTTTTGGCGCCCCACATGAGGAGAGGCGCTGACTGGAACTGGCTGGGGGAGCAGCTCATGCGGTGCCAGCGGGGACCACGTGACCAACAGTGAGAGGCATAGTAAGCAATTCTCCAATGTGGAGCCTAGACGGGCTCAACCTTTCAGCGCTGTGGAACTCTATAAAAACTTTTCAATTGATAGAACTTGAGAACAAATGAACCTATGGACACCAATTTTCTCCCAAGTCAGAGAAAAGGAAAAGGTGAAGACACATGAGGAGAATAACATGGTGACACTAAGGTCGGTGAAAAATGAGGGAGGAGGAGGAGGTGCTCCGGGCATTGGAGGTGAGATTCTTCTGCAAGCCATGGTGAGGACTATAATACAACAAACGGGGTTTTTTCCCTGTAATTCATGAAGTGCATGGGGGATATGTAGAAGTCTACTCGCAGCCTGTGAGAAAAGATATGCTGGAGCGTGTGGATGCTGAAAAGCTGTAATTTAGTGACAAACTTGAACATAGAGAGAGGACCCTTGCTTCCAGGAATAGAGGAAGAGGACCCTTGCTTCCAAACTAGAACAGCTCATCCTTAAAAGACTATATCCCATGAACTAAATGACCCATGCAAACAGTTGTGGGAAGACTGTTTGCCTGTGGGAAGAACTCATGTTGCAGCAGGTTGGGAAGGACTGCTACTCGTGAAAATTAGAACCATGTTGGAGAAGTTCACAGAGAACTGTCTCCTGTGGGAAGGACCCCATGGTACAGCACTCCTCTCCCTAAGCGAACTGAAGAAAGATTTTTAGAAATGACAAACTGACTAAAAACACCATGTTTTGTCTCCCTGCACTGTTGGCGGGAAGGAAAGGGGGGGGGGGGGGGGGTTTTGGTGTTCTAAAGGTTTATTTTAGTTCTCATTATCCTCTTTTATTTCTGTTAATAAATTTTTCTTTATACCTTTGAAGTTTTGAGCCTGTTTTGCCCTTAGAATGTTTTCTCCTAATTCTTATCTCACCCTGCGATCCTTTTAGTTTTTCTTTCCCCCTCCTCTGCTCAACTATAGCAGAGGAGAATGAGTGAATGGTTTTTGTGGGTGCCTGGCTTCTAGCCAGTGTCAAACCGTGACAACTATTCCCAAAGTTTTGAGAAAAGTATTTTCTAAGAAGTTTGCTATGTTAAAAAGAAAATAAAATTCAAAGTTTAGAATACTTCTGGAGTCCAAAGCACAGCTGAAGCTTCTCTGTCCAAGCTAAGGGGATGCATCTTTTTGTCTTCTCATATGGCCTCTTTCTGTCATAGCATACATTTTCATTTAATTATTCCTTTAGTATAAGTATAGAATCAGGTCTTAAAAAATTAACAAATATTCTTAAAGGGGCCATTTTTTTAGCTGAAAAAATTATGACTAAAGCATATAGCAGGATATTACATAATACAGGTACCTGTGGTCCAGCACAGCTGATCTTGCAAACATCACAGTAGTGGATCTGGGGTGGTTTGGGAGGTTGCTTTGGTTTCAGTTGCTTATTTTGGAATGGTATCTTTTTGGTAAAGGTGGTCCCTGTCCAAGCAGCTGTTGCAGCAGCAGCAGCTTGCTGCCTGTTTCTGCTGCTGCTGCTGGTAATACGATGATGCAGCTGAATACACTGCAGCTTCATAGCCAGAATAAGAGGTACCTCAAAGATTAAAATAAAATAAATGTTACATCACTGTACATCATGTATCAATTACATAATACACTAATTCCAAGCATATTGCATAATAGAGTAGGATATAAAAGATTTATTGAGATCTTGTCAGGAAGTCTGAATTTTTCTTGATGTTTCACAGTACACAAATACATAGCATGCCATTTGTATCAGGAGTCTATTTGATTTTAGACAAAACTTTGCAGACACACTGTTCTGTTAAATATATCAAAGCATCCCTAAAGAATATGTGAAATTTCCTGGTACATCTGGTAAGACTGAGTATGATGCAACAAGAATTTTAATAAAAGATTTATCAAAGATCACTTGAAATAAGCAGTCTTCCAGAGCCAGATTAACTGTTCAAGTTCCAAACTGAAAAGGACAGATATTATGTAGACTAAGGGAAAAAATTAAAAGAAGATAAAAGATAGAATGTAATAGCATTAGCCGTTCTATTTCAAATGAGTTGCAGCACACCCTGTCTAGACACTCCTTGATTTCTAGTATCAAACTTTAGTAAATCAAGGAAACTGGGCTTTCATACCTTTTGAGTCAGTTTTCCCATAAACTTTATACATCTACTCATTCAACTATTTTAATCCTCTAATCAAGCTCTGTTTCGATGAAGTCTTACAATCCCTTTTTAAACTGAAAACAAAACAAATAGTTCAAGGTAGCTATAATATGCCAGTTGATTACCATCTGACCATAAAATTAACATCTTCTCACCTTTAACTACTTTTTGGATTTCTAGTGTTTGAAGAAAAGTTTTTCTTTGTAGCACCCATTCTCCTCCCATCTTGGGTCGAGACAACCCAAACTTAAAAAATTTATATTTGACTGCTCCTCCTTGTCTCTGTAATTGCTGCTTGATGGCAGCATGCTCCAAATTTCCCAAGATTATATTTGTATTTCCATATTTTTTTCTATCCCCCATCTTTTCTCTCCGAACTTCACAGTAAATCACAAAATATTTGTGCATGTAGTAATGCCAACACTTTGTATATTCCCACATGGAACAAAATAGGCACATACAAGCATCAAACCTCTTTTAGAGATACATAAAAATATTTTACCATTATTATGATTTAACTGGTTGATATTTCTCTATAGACTATGAAGTAATTGAACATAAACTGCTAAAATGCTGAGTATTTAAATCCTCTCCTGTAACAAATGCAAAGATCCCAGCAATATAATATGCAAAATTCTTACCAGAGTAAGTAACCGCTGTTGTACTGTATGTTGCACTTTGAGTATAGGATGGAACAACAGTAGCTGCAGCTGCTACTGGCTGCACAGTAGAAGATACTGGATATATAGAAAATGTAGTTGTTGCTGGACTTGGGGTTGCAGGTTTTATAGCTGTCACTTGTCGTGTTTGCTGGGCTTGGGTATACTGAGTTGCTCCTTGGCTATATCCTGCTTTTGGAGCTAATTAGGATAGAAAATAGAAGTGTACAAACATTGATATGCTTTAGCTGAATGAAATGAAAAGCATATTAAGCGATACTTAATGATATGCTAGGGAATAAACACATTAACAAGTGGGTTTTGTTTTAGTTTGGTTGGGTTTTGCCTTTTTTTGATTGGGTATTGTTTGGTTTTTTTACAGTAATGGTTATGCTTCAGCTACCATATATCCCACAATAGTTTAATCACATCGAAGCTCACACTAGCAAGCCTCAGATTTATTTATGTATTTTTAACTGTGCTGCCATGTTTTTAAACAACCTTCTCCTTCAATGGTTTCACTGGAGTACACACTAAACCAAAGTACATCTAAACTTGGCTATTATTTCTAATTATAGTTTAAAAAAGTAAATAGGATTTATGTTTTGTAGCATTTTTGATATCGATAATTAAAGAACTATATACATTAACTGAAGAATTTTTTAAAAAGTCTTTCTAAGTTAGCATCTGAAACCAACACTGACTTTTTCAACCTACTTCAGCAAAAATTTTTGCCTAGAAGTATGTTTTGAGTGTATTAATAACAATCCAAACCTCAAAGATAGTTACTTATGGCAATGTCACAATAATGTTCAAGTTCTAGGTGCATCAAGTTTTTTCTACACATTGACAGGGATTACATGTCAAAACAATAAATAAATCTGATCATATGAAATCATCAAAGATATATTTTAAGCTATTAAAATAGTATGCAGACTGTATATAACGAGAGGAGTTAATTCATGCCACCTACCTGTCTGGTAGTATGACTCAGCCACTGAATTTTG
>NW_005054830.1:50350-61868 GCF_000277835.1 Geospiza fortis
CCCCAGCCACAGCTGCAGCAGTTGCTGTTGGTTGTTGATAATATTGTTTGCTGTCATAAGCTACAGCTGGGGCAGTAGATCGAACATAAGAATAGGAATCCTAAAAATTCAAAAAAGAAAACCCACCAAATTTCTCCTTAACTATATATCTGGAATAATAAAAATCATTAGCAAAGATTTTTCTTCTATTCTAGTTAAGTAGATTTAAAAAATATTTACAGATACATTATATACCAATATATGTATTAAAGAAATTAAATTTATGTTTACAGATACTTCAGGCCTGAAGACAAGCCTGAATGGTCTTTTTCAGACATAATATAGGAGTTAATCTCATGCTATTAAACTACTTTTCCCCTTCCAAATTATTTTTGTTACCAAAAAGCAGCTTAGTGCACACTAGTTTTTCATAATGACTATATCAGACTGCATTCCTGTAAAATACGAAGGAAAAAACCCACCACAGATCTCCACAAACCACAATATATTCACAAGTTTAAAAACATGGAACCATGGCTTGGCCCTCCCTGCAACAGGAAAAGCCTCCAGAAAAAAAATATCAAGGGGGTCCTATATTTTTCCCTTTGGGCAGGTAGAAGGCAGTAGCTCAAAGAAAAGGGGTGAATGGAGGCAAGTCCTTGCTCGGGGCAGCAGGTGAATCTCCTCCTTGCCCACCTCACCCTCCCAGGTGCCTCTGTACAATAGGTACGAAGATGTAGAAGGCCAGTCAAAGGATGATGAGGATAGAGGTCCATCTATGCCAGAGGTGTTGCCAGAATCAGAAAGGCCTACCCTCTGTATAACAACCACATCCACAAGGAAAAGACAGGTTGCAGCTGTAGGCAGTTGCCTTCTAAGGTGAACAGAGGGTACAATATGCTGGATGGATCCTCCTCTTAAGGAAGTGTGCTGCCTCCCTGGGGCCTGTGTTAAAGACATGACTGGGAAAGTTCTCTAGCCTGGTACAGCCCTCAGAATACTACCCATTATTGGTCTTCCACATGGGTGGTGATGAAATCACAATACGTAATTCAAGGGCGATCAAAACATACTTCAGGGCCTTGGGATAGCTGGTAAGGGAATATGGAGCACAGGTTATTTTCTCCTCTATCCTCCCAGTTGTGGGCAGAGACATTGGAAGAAACAGATGAGCCCAGTCTAATACATGGCTCTATGGCTGGTGTCACTGCCACAATTTCACGTGTTTGTATAATGGAATGGCCTACATGACACAAAGCATGCTGGAATCAGATGGGATTCCCCTTTTTCAAAAGAGAAAGAGGGTCTTTGCTCAGGACCTAGTAGCACTCATTGATATAGAGCTTTAAAACAGACATGACAGGGGAGAGAGATAATATCAGGCTTGTCCTTGACAAGCGGTGGGACAACACATCAAGATTAGAGGGATGGAGTGGTAGCAAGGGCCTTCAGCCGGTGACTCTGAGATGTGCTAGCCACACTGAAGCACACCTGAAGACTTACAGAGATGAGCCAAGGGCTCCTGAGGTAATAGAAGTCACTAGGGAAACACCTCAGAGGAGAGGTGTTCCTATAAAAAAGGTGATGTGATGACAGCCCAGCTGAGATGCCTTTACACCAATGCACGCAGCATGGGCAACAAACAGGAGTTGGAAGTCTCCATGCTGCTACAAAGCTACAACCTTGTTGCCATTACTGAAACTTGGTGGGACAAATCCCATGACTCGAGTGTGGTTATTGATGGCTACAGACTGTTCAGAAAGGACAGAGATAAAAAGAGGGGTGGAGGGGTTGCCCCCTTTGTCAAGAAATGGATAGATTATGAAAAGCTGTCTCTGAAGAACAGCCATGAGAAGGTTGGTGTTTACTACAGGCCGCTCAATCAGGAGAAGCCTATTGACAAAGCCTTCTTGCTCCAGCTACAGGAGACATCGCAATCACAGGTTCTTGTCCTGCTGGGGGGCTTCAACCACTCCGACATCTGCTGGGAAAGTAGCACAGTGAGCTGTAGGCAATCCAGGAGACTCCTGAAATGCATGGAGGATAACTTCTTAAGCCAGCTAATAGACAGCACTACCAGAGGGGATGCAATACTGGACCTGATGGTCACCAATGTAAGTGAGCTAATGAAAGTCATCAAGATTGGAGGCAGCCTGGGCTGCAGTGATCATGCACTCATAGAGTTTGCAGTCCTGAGGAATATGGGTCAGGCTGAGTCAAGACCCAGAATTTTGGGAAAATAAGCTTCCAGCTGTTCAAGGAGTTAGTCAATAGGATCCCCCTGAGAAACTGCCCTCAGGGCCAAGGAGCAGAACAGAGCTGGCAGATCTTTGAGCAAAGAGAGCTTGCAATCCCCCAGCACAAGTCAGGCAAAGAAGGCAAGAGACCAGCATGGCTGAGTCAAACTAAAGGGCAAGAGGGAAATGACAGGCAGTGGAATCAAGAACAGGTGTCCTGGAAAGCATATAGAGACACCGGGTGTGTCAGGATGATGTGTGGAAGACCAAGGTGCAGCAGGAGCTGAACATGACAAAGGAGGCAAAGAATAACAGGAAGGACTTGTACAGGTATGTCAGCCAGAAAAGGAAGGTCAAAGATGATGTACCACTCCTGATAAGCAAGACTGGCAAACTCTCAATAATAATGAGGAAAAGGCTGAGGTACTCAACAGTTTTTTTGACTCAGTCTTCAATGGCAACCTTTCTTCCCACACTTCTCAAGTGGATAGACTGCAAGACAGACTGGGAGAGCAAAGTCCCTCCCACTGTAAGAGAAGATCAGGTTCATGACCACCAAGCCATTCTCCATCATATTTGAAAAGTCATGGCTGTCATGTGAAGTCCCAGGAGACTGGAAAAAGGGAAACCTTGCACCCATCTTAAAAAAGGGTAGAAATGAAGACCCTGGGAACTACGGCCCTGTCAGCATCACATCTGTGCCTGAGAAGATCCTGGAACAGATCCTCTTAGAAGCTCTGCTAAGGCACATGGAGGACAGGGAGGTGATTCAGGACAATCAGCATGGCTTCACCAAGGGCAAGTCTGACCAACCTAGTGGCCATCTACGATGGAGTGACTCCATCAGTGGACAAGGGAAGAGCTACAGATGTCCTTTATTTATACTGCTGTAAAGCCTTTGACATGGTCCCCCACAACATCCTTCTCTCTCAGTTGGAGAGAGGATTTGATGGGTGGGCTGTTCAGTGGATAAGGAATTGCTTGGATGGTTGCATCCAGAGTGTATCTGTCAACAGCTCAGTGTCCCAATGGACATTGGTGACAAGTGGTGTCACTCAGGGGTTCGTATTGGGACCAAGTGCTATTCAATATCTTCATCAATGACATAGATGAAAGGATCGAGTGCACCCTCGGCAAGTTTGCAGATGGCACCAAGCTGAGAAGTACAGTTGACATTCCTGAAAGATGGGATGCCATCCAGAGCAACCTGGACAAGCCCAAGATGTGGCCCATGGGAAACTCATGAGGTTCAACAAGACTAAGTGCAAGGTGCTGCACCTGGGTCTGGGCAATCTCTTGTATCAATACAGGGTAGGGAATGAAGAAATTGAGAGCAGCTCTGCCAAGGACTTGGGGGTGCTGGTGAATGAAATCATAGAATCATTACGGTTAGAAAAGACCTCTAAGATCACCAGGTCCAACAGTCAACCGAGCACTACCACCATGTTCACTACTAAACCATATCCACACATTTTTTGAACATTTCCAGGAATGGTGACTCCACCACTTCCCAGGGCAGCCTGTTCCAATGCTTTAGAACCATTCCCATAAAGAAATTTTTCCTAATATCCAAACTAAACCTCCCCTGGTGCAACTTGAGGCCATTTCCTTTTGTATTGTCACTTGTTACTTGTGAAATGAGACTGAGACACACCTCACTACAACCTCTTTTCAGAGCAGTAAGATCTCCCCTCAGACTCTTCTTCTCCAGGCTACACAACCCTAGCTCCCTCAGCCACTCCTCAGAAGACTTATGCTCCAGACCCTTCATCATTTTCACTGCCCTTCTTTGGACACACTCTAGTGCCTCAATGTCTTTCTTGTAGTATTTTTCTTTAATTTAGGGGACTATTATCTATCTGAATGCATCTAATAACTGACTAGTTTAACAACCTTGTAATTATGTGTAAACATGCTACTGGAAAGACTCCTACATTTTGGTTCATTACCATATGTAACAAAGTTCAACGCCCTACAAAGGAATTAATAACATACAGCAACAGTATAGTAGCTTTAAACAAATAAAAATGCAAATTAGAGTCTAGATAATGTAATAAAAAAAAGCTGCTAAAAATACAAATAAAGTTCACATTTCTAATAGGAAACTACCTGGCCATGTAAACCTGCTCATCTTTCTGCATCTAAGCTGTCTGAAACCAATGGGCTAGGGTTACTGATGTGTATATACCCTTACATTGTGTCAATCTAGACAGACAGAAAAGATTGCAACTTCTCACTCTTTGGAGTAAACACTTAAATAAGTCTCAAGATAACCACTACGTACTGAAATCTTCTGACTGCAAAACTGATGCAGCACTGATTTGTACTTCTAAGTTTCTTTATTTCTGAAGAGTAATACCAGTCACTGACAGGATGTTGTTTCATAAGACATTTAAGCCAGTATAAGAATGGGAAGTTGTCTAAGGTACCATCACATCTCTCCTCACCCTACATGATCCCACATCCATCTCTTGCATTGGCACCACAACTATGCAGAACCAAGGAAATTCTGCAGAAGTCTGTCAATCTCATGGAAAGATGCTGTTCCTTTTTAAGTTGGTTAACCTTCTGTGGAATCCTTATCCTGAACTGACCCACCCAAATGCTGACAACTGCTAGATTCAATGCAAAGAAGTGTCAGTAAAGGTCAGAGTGAGATGAAAACACAACAGTTTCCTTTTGTAAAAGCCTGTAGCCATGCAAAGGTAGGCAGACATCTCACAAAGGGTACCCAAAATCTACTCAAAAGACAGTTCCTCTCCTAGAGTAATCTTCTATCCTCTTACATTTGGTGCTAGAGCTCCTGTGGCAACCAGGAATCTGACAAGGGAACTACTATCTCCCACTGAAAAATTTTATTGGAACAGTTTTTTCATCTAAATCAGTTCCATGACCCATTTAACTGCATGCCACTTGGAGAGTTAGGCTAGCCAAGACAAGTATTTCAGCAGTAGTTCACAAAATAATCTGGAGATAAATGTCAATGCATTGTTTATTGTGTGAATGTCTAAATCTTATCAGTATTACTGCTGATAATCCTCTATACGCACCATACAGAACAGCAGTCACTTCACATTCTATCACAGTTTTAGCTGTGAGCCATGGAAGAAAAAATATAAATATCACCACATTCTCTTATCCAAACAGGCCTCCTCCTTTTAACATATAATTTTAAAATTACACAATTATTTTTTTAAAAAACACACCTGGTAATTCTGCGTAGTGACAGGAGGTGGTGGTGGTGGAGCTTCTTGTTGCCTCTGTGTATAACCATAATCTGTAGCTGTGTGCGCTGTAGGATAGCCTCCATAAGCAGCAGCTGTTGCAGCAGCTGCAACAGCTACTGGAGCAGGCCTGGCTACTGCAACTGTAGCTGCTGCTGGAGCACAGGCTGCAGTGACAGTGTGGGCAGCAACTGGTGCTTGGTGGACAGTGTAGCTGGCAACTGTAGTTGGATGGGAATAAGCTACGCCTGAAGCTGGCTGCTGGCTACATTGGAAAAAGACAGTAAGTAAGTAATTAGATTAATCCAACATACTCATCTAATGCCTAAACATTTCAAACTCCCAGATTTGATTCATACTTGTCTGTTCTACAAACAGACCTGGAACAGCTATCATACACTGTAATTACTTTTATTACCTCTTATCCACCCCATTAAAAAGGCTGTATCATTTTGAAGTTTATGTGAATGGAAATATATCATGCAGGCAATGACTTTCTTCTTAGCAAGGAGTGGTGGTAGCTGTGTTCCACTGCTTGAAAAGATCCCAAGCCTTTCATTCAAAATAATACAGAAGTCTTACACAGTTATCTTTTCATGACCAATAAGTTTTTGTTTTAGTGGTTCTTCAACAAAACTGATATACCTGTCAAATTAAGAAAAATACTGCTTTTCTGTGGGAGCTCATTACTGATATGCACTTGCATGATGTTTTTCAGTAAATCATATTAATGAGATTTTAAAGACTTCTGTGAAAAATAGCTCAGAACTCTTAAATTTAAGGAAGAGAAAGTTTAAATATTTCTGATGTGGGAGTTTTCCCACAAAAGCTGAAAATTATAAAAGCTGGCCCCACTCACTCAAACAGAAGTCCACTGCCTCTCAACATGAAGCATCAAAAGAACAGGCAGTCAAATCAAGCAAGACAACTGCTACCAGAGGTCTGGCAATCTTCCAGGCACATGCTGAGACTAATTTGCTTCTCTTTAATGTGCAGGTAAAACATTACTATGTAGCTATTTAATAAAAATAAATAAATATTAATAGTGGAAATAAAAAAAATATGGATTCTAAGATTTAATTATTTGAACTAAAACTAATATTGTTGTCCTATAATGATTTATAACTTTGCATTATTATTAAAATCCTATAATATCTATTTTTAAACAAATAAAGTGAACTGGGCAAAATATCACTATCTGGAACAATTATATTAAATAGGGGATTGAGTGATTATTATGAAATTTTTAGTATACTTCCTGTACTTATTTTCAATATTTTAGAGTCTCTATAGAGTTTCACATCTCCATAGCACTATTAAAAGATTATTCAAAAACAATTCCATGCCTATCAAGTATGTAGTATCCTCTAATTTTGAGAAAAAAATAGATAAATGAAATCTTGTTGGAAGCAAACACTCAAAGTGGAATTTCAGCATGATTATACTCAAAACCAAAAGGAATGAGTTACAGTATTTCTTTCCTAAAGACTGCAATATTCTCTCTGACATAGCTATCAGAAACAAAGCACCTTTTAACTATAGTTGCTATTATTTTTGCAAAAGACATTTCCATAACTCCCTTTCATTTAATAACTTTTATTTTAAAAAAAAACTGATTTTGTAATTTTAATTACAGCAGAACCCATTAACTTCAATATATTTTTAAAAATTTCTTACAGCAGAAACACACAGAGAAAATATTATTATTGTACTTACACACCTGGACTCCACCTTCTTCCCACCTTAGGCCCCTGTTTACTTTAAAAGCCACTTGCATTTCATCCAAATTTAATTCAGTTGTGAGTTGTACTCACAATTAAGTTTCATTTCATTTTCAACTTCTTAGCATAACAGTAGAAGGAAAAGACCTGACTCACTCTGGTGTAGCTCCCACCACTGCTTGATGTATATAAACAGTTTATCTATTTTGTCAGTTTAAAGTGAGAAATCAGACTCCATCGGAAAATTCAGGAAGACTATTTTATGATGGTAAAAGTGAATGACAATTTATAAAATTAGGCTGTATTATCTACATAACTAACAGTACAGAAGTGTAAAATAGTCATACGTTCTGAGGTAATTCACATTATCATACGTGCCTACTAAAAGTACATTACATTGGGAAAACAGGCAGCAGACTATCTCACACTGCACTTGAACAAATTACCAGTCTAATACTGCCAACAAGGAAATGTCTTCCTCCCCACTCTTATTCCTCCTTCCTCCCATATACCAAACCTGGCTATGCCATCCTATTTCATCCCTAGTGCTAATTCTGCTACTTGTCAAGCTATTAATTGCACTGATTTAACTCATTGATCTTAGCAGAAAACAAGATTTTTTTTTAATTATTTTTTTCCTGAGTTCATTTTCTATCGTGGTGGAAATGTTAGAAACATTGTAGCTCATAAAACAGTCTGCTTAGTGCTAGAACCCACATAAGTTATACATATGGAAGCAGAGGAAAATAAATAATGGGAGAGAGAGAAAGAACAGGGACCTGCTCAGGAAGCATTAATCTGTCACAAGTTTCATGAAACCGTGCTTAAGTTACTATTACAAAATACAATACAGTGTTAACAACACACTATGAGGTAACAGTATCAGTCTATCAACTAAAATGCTTTTGTTCTCAGAAATATGTATATATATATATTTGATTCAAGTTGCCTGACAGTTTTCAGTGTTTAATATTGTGAAGAGATTGTTATCATTATGAGGACTATTAACAAGATTCTGCTAACAGTTTAATTTCTTCTGTGCTGTTTTTGTACCAAACTTCCTTATCATGGTATAGAATTAGCAGCTCAAATAATTTGATTTCTAAGGCTAATATAATTCTATGACCATGTTTATTTTATCAAATCTGTTCCCCTTGCTTCTGCAACACCATGCAGAGCTAGTGACTGAGTTTGCAAGACCACAAGAAAAATATTCTAGAATTGACTGCTACTTCATTTTTAAAAGTTGTTATGCTATGTTACAGAAATTCATATCAACATCTTTTCTAAATTTATGTTTCTTTTTCTCCCCATGGTCTTACTGAGAACCTTTTAACATAAAGATGACCAGATACTTTCAGTTAATTAATTTATAATCAAAATATTTTTGTGTCACTGTCATTTAACTTAAAAGAGTTTTTAATCCTTGTTTGGTGATTAGTGACTCATCATATTTGCCAAGATGAACTTACCTCTCTCCAGACTATTTTGCAAGCTCCCTCTTCCACCAATCTTTCTTGCAATTTTTCGTTGCCCATATCCTAGTATTATCTATTTTTTCATTACTACAGATGGCAAGAACTGTATGGATCATTTGAGATGAAGTTTCAGCTGTGCCACTCACTCTGCTCCAGACTTTTTTTCCAAAGAATCTAGCTTCCTCAGAGCAGCTTCTTGTAAAGTTACCTGTGTGTTGACAATATTTCCCTTGCATCAAATATCACAATGCACCATAAATAAGACTCAAGATCAATCCCTAGAGTACTCCACTGCAACTATTCCTCTGATAATCACTCTTCTAATTCTACTAACCACCTCTACCAGCTCCTTCTCTACAATTCTTTTACTAATTTCTAGCTAAATAATATTTTTCCATATTGCACCACATCAAGTATTTCAACTTAGTCCTAATAAATAACACTCAAAAAACTTAGGCATTTAATCAAGTTATTAGAGCAACAGTGAAATACGGTATGTCAGCTGAGCTATGGTAACAAACTACATGTGTGCTCTTTACTACAACAAAGAAAGTAATTCAGTTTAGCTTAATCCCCTAACACAGTGGGGGAAAAGTTGAACCAAATTAGAAGCAGACAGAGAAGCTAACTGATTTACCTGGTACCTTAGTGAGTTTTCTTTGTAGATCAATTCTTCTCTTCCCCCAAATAAATTCTAATATCCTTAATAGCATCTTTGAGTTCAAAGAATTTGAGTGCTCTTTATATGAAAAGATATGTAGTCCAACAGGCTTTACTAACTAGACAGAACTTAAAACTGACAGAGTAATTTAGGCTGAAGCAAAGATTATGAGGTTGTCTGTTCTAACTCTGTGCCCAAAGCACAGCTAATAACAAAGTTACATTAGTTTTCCCAGGGCTTTGTGTCCAGTCAGGTTCCAATCATCTCCAAGAATGGAGTATCCAAGACAGCTCTAGACAAACTGTTCCAATATCTGAGCACCCTCACTGTCAAAATTTTTTTCCTTAGTTTATGAAAGATTGTTTCAAAAGCAAATGACTTCTAAACCAACGTTTACTTAAAGCAAACACAGTTTGTGAACATCCAATTCAAGGTAACTTCATATTACAATTCTTACAGTATTTTAACTTACTATCAAAATAAACATCACTCTTTGACTTAAGAAGTTACAGGCAAAGGACTCACGAGCTTCAAATCTTACTCTGCTACATTGCATTAATAATACCTTCTGCCAAATAATTCAAAATGAATGTATTTTATTCATACCACATCTATTTCTTTAGCTGATCATAAAAGTAACAGTACTTTCCCACCAAGTATGGATATTCTCAGTTCAGTCGAAGAAAGAACAGAGATAATTTCTCCCAGGCTGAGCCTGGGAATCTTAGAGGAAAAAATTAAAACAATTATTATCTCTCTTTCTGTAACCATTGTTTATAGTTATGGTTCTCCACAGTGTGCTATCCATAGTATGCCAATAGTGTGAGATGTTTTCACTTTGAGACCAATCAGATCTCAGCTTAGCGAGTGAGACTATAAAGCTCGCAACTTCTTGCTAATAAAGGAATTATTCTATTTTGCCTTCTGATGCACCTGAAGACTGGAGTCTTTCTTTCCGTCCCTGACTCAACAGCGTCACACCAAGCTCACTTTAATTTCAATTTTCTAGGAACAACACACATTCTGCAACACTCATCTTCCATCTTGGATTTCTATATCACAGTGTTTTCACTATCGCAATCACAGCCAGTGTACAGGCTACATGTTGCACTCAATTGTTCTTCTCCATGTTCTGCAGATGTATGTTTTAGTCAATGACAGGTTGTCTTAGGTTGAAAGATTTAGCTGGGGTGTTGTCCTGGTTCAGGACAAATTTTGGAGAGAACCCCCAAAGGGGCTCCTCTAGGAAAGCAGATTCAATTGGCCCCTCCCCCAACCGGTCCGGGAGAAAATACCTCCTTGGAGAAAAGTGGAAAAAAATTGTTTATTAAACAATAAAACCTAAACAATATTAAACAATAAAACCCCTTGCTGGTCCAAAAGAGATGACAAACTCAGAAAGTCCCCTCCTCGGGTTGCAGTTCAGCTCACTCAGTCTCTTATCAGTCCCTCCAGTGCTGTAAATGCCGCAGCCCAGGCCCAGCCCGGTGGGCCACAGGTGCGAGCTGCCAGTGCTCTTCTGGGGGTTCAGTCCAGAGGCATGCTTCTTCTCTCCCCCTTTCACTCTCTGGAACAAGTCTTAAAGGTGCAAAACTTATTATTCAGCATAAACAGAACAGACGATTGGGGATAAAAGCATCATATAGTCAATCCAGAACATTCCACCCCTTATCCCCATATCCTCAGCTTACTACTAAAACTAATATATATTCGAACTCTACAAACACATACATTATACATCCAATATACAGCTATACACAGACAATGGCAGTAACATTCAGCAAACAGTGATATTTACACAGAGTTCTCACCCAACAATCAGATCTCCCTGAGGTACACATCGTGTTCTTCCATCTTTTTGCATTAATCACTATGTGCAACCTGCTCCCCGAGCAAAAACAACCCCACAAATGGGTTTGTCTGTACTCGAGGCAGAATTGATCCAAACTGTCTTTCCTAACAAACCTCTGACATGCACCACTGGGACTTTGTCTCCATCTAAACTATGCAAAGGCTCAGATTGGGCAGAGCCCACTCGGTTAATAGAGCCTCGGGTGTTAACTAACCAGGTGGCCTTTGCTAAATGCTGCTCCCAGTTTTTGAAAGATCCCCCACCTAATGCTTTCAAGGTGGTTTTTAACAGTCCATTGTACCTCTCCACTTTGCCAGCAGTTGGTGCATGGTAGGGGATATGGTACACCCACTCAATGCCATGTTC
>NW_005054830.1:62131-62580 GCF_000277835.1 Geospiza fortis
ACTCGCTTGGCCTGTTTGATGGCAGCGCATGTCTCACAGTCATGGATAACCTGAGAAATGCTGTCCATGGTTAGATCCGCCCCTCGGTCTCGTGCCCACTTATAGGTGGCATCCCTGCCCTGATGGCCTGAGGCATCATGGGCCCATCGAGCTAGGGATATCTCTCCCTTGTGTTCCCAATCTAGGTCTATCTTGGACACCTCTATCTTTGCAGCCTGGTCTACCTGCTCATTGTTTTGGTGCTCCTCATTAGCTCTACTCTTGGGGACATGGGCATCTACATGGCGGACTTTCACAGGTAGCCTCCCTACCCTGGTAGCAATGTCTTTCCACTCATCAGCAGCCCAAATTGGTTTTCCTCTATGCTGACAATTAGCCTCTTTCCAACTCTCCAGCCATCCCCACAGAGCATTGGATACCACCCATGAATCAGTGTAGAGGTAGAGCTT
>NW_005054831.1:0-935 GCF_000277835.1 Geospiza fortis
AACCCAAAAAACCCCAAAAATCCCCCCGAAAATCCCCCCAAAAAAGGGCAAAACCCAGAAGCCTTCATCCTAAAAATCTTGGAGCTCTAACCCCAAAAAATGAGGGTTTTTCTCTAAAAAATGGGGGGTTTTGGTCAAAAATTTGGATTTTTCTGCTCTAAAGTTTGCTTTTTCTGGGTCTAAAAATGCGGGGATCCCCCCCCAAAACGCAGAATTTGTCACCCCGAAATTTGGGTTCTGTCACCCCAAAAATCTGAACTTTATCACCCCAAAGAAATAAGATTTTTTTTTCCCGAAAATTTGGAATTTTTTGCTCTAAAATCCTGTATTTCTGGCCCTGAAAACGCAGAATCTATTTAAAATGTTTTGAGGAGATTCTGAATGGGTTTTGGGGTAATTTTGGATGATTTTGGGGTCCCCAATGCCGTTTTTAGGGGTCAGATCCTGGGCCGGTGCTGTTTCAAGGTTCGGGTTTGCACCTGAATTTGGGATTTTTGGGGTCTCTGGATGGATCAGGGTGGGGATTTTTGGGGTCCCCCAGATTTTGGGGGCTCCCCACGACATTTTTGGGGTAATTTTGGATGATTTTGGGGTCCCCAATGCCGTTTTTAGGGGTCAGATCCTGGGCCGGCGCTGTTTCGAGGTTCGGGTCTGCGCCTGCCCCGGGCGGGATCGGCGCCACGAGGAGGAGACCCAGCGCAAAAGGGGCGGGGCCAAGGGCGGGGCCAAGAGAGGTGAGGGCGGGGCCAAATCGGGAGAGGGCGGTGCTTCGGTGTGGGCGGGGCCAAACCGGGAGAGGGGCGGGGCCAAGGGAGATGATGAAGTGGATGGGGTGGGGCCGGTGGGTGTGGCCTAAGCTTGGGTGGGGCAGGGCCAATAGAGTTAAGAGTGAGGTGGGGGCGGGGCCAAGATAGGTGAGGGCGTGGCTTTCGTGG
>NW_005054831.1:1891-2946 GCF_000277835.1 Geospiza fortis
AAATGTGGGGTCCCTGAGAGTTGTTAGAGGTCCCAGAGGGGAATTTGGGGTCTCTGGGGGGAATTTGTGGTCCCTGGGGGGAATCTGGGGGAATTCGGGGTCCCTGGGGGGGATTCGGGGTCCCTGGGGGGGATTTGGGGTCTCTGGAAGGAAATTTGGGGTCCCAAGGGTCAAATTTGGAGTCCCTGAGAGTTTTTAGGGGTCCCAGGGGGGGAATTTGGGGTCCCAGGAGAAAAATTCAGGGTCCCAGGATGATAATTTGGGGTCCCCTGGAGGAATTTTGGGGTCCCAGGGGGGAAATTTGGAGTTCTAAGAGGGAAATTTGGGGTTTCAGGGAGAAAATTTAGGGTCCCAGAAGAAAACTTCAGGGTCCCAGGGGGGAAATTTTGGGTCCCACAGGGATTTTAGGGGTCCCAGAGAATGATTTGGGGTGCTAAAGACACAATTTGGGGTCCCTGGGAGGAAATTTGGGGTCCCAAGGGTGAAATTTGGAGTACCTGAGAGTTTTTAGGGGTCCCTGGGGGGAAATTTGGGGTCCCACGGGGATTTTGGGGGATCCCACAGAATGATTTGGGGTCCCAGAAAGTTCCTAGGGCTCCCAGGGGGGAAATTTGGGGTCCCTGAGGGAAATTTGGGGTCCCTGGGGGGAAACTGGGGCTCCCAGGGTGGGATTTTGGGGTCCCTAAAAGTGTTTCCATCCCCTCTGTCACCCCAATATTTTGGGGGGTTCTTGAGGGGTCTCCACCCCTCTCAGGACCCCAATTTTTGGGGGGATCCCTGGGGGGCGCATCCATCCCATTTTTAACCCCATTTTTGGGGGCTCTCCAGCCCTTTTGGGGCCCCCCTGACCCCGTTATTTTTGGGGGGTACCTGGGGGGGTCTCGGCCCTTTTGGGGCCCCCCCTGACCCCGTTATTTTTGGGGTTCAGGTGCGGGGCCGCAAGCGCTACGAGATGTTCTGCAAGGTCAACTACGCCCTGGAGCGAACCTACGACGGGGAGGCGGCCCCCCAAAAGTGAGACCCCCCAAAAAGGGGGGGTTTGGGGGGCGTTCGGG
>NW_005054831.1:4921-6027 GCF_000277835.1 Geospiza fortis
GAATTGATTAATTAATGAAGGCGGGAATTAAGGGAGGGGTGATTAACGGGGTAATTAATGAGTTGGGGGGGATTTTGGGGTGGTTTGTTCCAAAAAAAGGGAATTTGGGGGGGGCGGGGAATTTGAAATTCTTGGGGATAATTAAGGGTTAATTAATGAATTGATTAATTAATGGAGAAGGTAATTAAGGGTGGGGTTATTAATTGGGGGGGATTTTTGGGTGGTTTATTCCAAAAAAAGGAATTTTGGGGGGGGGAATTTGGAATTTTGGAGGGTAATCAAGGGTTAATTAATTAGGAGGTGATAATTTGGAGGGTTAAGTAAGAGGGGGTTAATTAATGGAGAAGAATTCGTTCGGGGGCTTAATTAAGAGGGGATTAATGAGGGGTTAATTGGGGGGGTCTGGGGGTTAATTCCGGGCATTAATTAACGAGGTATTAATTAGAGGGGTTAATTGAGAGTTGTTAAGTGAAAGGGTTAATTGGGGGAGGGTATTTGGGATGATTAATTAAAATAATTGTAATTAGAAGAATTTCTCTTAGAAGATATTAATGGGGAGTTAATTAGGGTGTCCGTTTTAATTAATTAGTGATTAGAGGGGTCAATATTAGTTATTAATTAGTGTTGTAATCGGGGGCTTAATTAAAAGCCATTAATTAGAACTATTTATATTAAGGGCTAATAAATGGGGGTGATTTAGGGCCTCCATTAAGGGCTTTTAATTGGGAGATTAATCAAGGGGTTAATTAAGAGTTATTAATTATGGTCAGGTAATTAGATCGGTTTCTATTAGGGACTATTAATTAAGTACATTGTTAATTAAGAAGTCTCTTGGGGTATTAATTTGGGGCTTTTTGGGGGGTTATTAAGTAATTAGAGGATTATTAATTGGAGATCTCAATTAGCTGCTGTTAATTAGGGGCTGGTAGGAAGTGAAGCATTTATTAGGGACTGTTAATTAGGGGTGTTGACTGTGGAGTGTTATTAATTGGGGGTGGTCTTAATTGGGTTGATTAGGGAAGAGGATTTGGGGTGTTAATTGGGGGGTTGTTAATTTGAGGGGTTAATTTGGGGGTTTTAATTGGCGGTTGTTAATTAGGGGTTAA
>NW_005054831.1:7282-8504 GCF_000277835.1 Geospiza fortis
GGGGGCCGGGGGGCTACGGGGCGCTGCGGGCGGGCTCAGTCGCGGTTGATGCGCAGGCGGAAGGCCACGCGCCCGGCGAACTTGTCGCGCTCGTCGTCGGTGCGGAGCCCGGCGGCGTTGAGGCGACACTCCACGTGGTGATCCACGTTGGCCGTGGCGTTGGAGAACTGCACGGCCACCACGGGCTGCGTGTAGTTCACCTGCGGGGGGAACCGGGGGCCATCCCTAAGTCCCTGTTCCCCGGGGAAAGGTGTCCGTGAGATCCCAAAATCCCCGTTCCCAAAAATATGGATGCCCAGAAGATCCCAAAAATCTCATTTTCTGGGATTTGGATGTCCAGAAGATCCCAAAAATCTCATTTTCCAAGGACTGAGGTGTCCATAAGATCCCAAAATCCCAATTCCCAAGGATTTGGATGTCCCTAAGATCCCAAAATCCCAATTCCCAAAGATTTGCATGTCCAGAAGATCCCAAAATCTCATTTTCAGGGATTTGGATGTCCAAAGATCCCCAAAAATCCCGATTTCCAGGGACAGGCGTACAGGGGATCCCCAAAATCCCCATTCCCAGGAATTTGGATGACCAAAAGATCCTAAAAATCTCGGTTTTTAAGGATTCAGGTGTCCAGAGGATCCCCAAATCCCTGTTCCCCGGGGCAGGTGTCCATAAGATCCCAAAATCCCAATTCCCAAAGGTTTGGATGTCCAGAAGATCCTAAAAATCTCATTTTCAATTCAGGTGTTCGGAAGTTCCCAAAAATTTCAGTTTCCAGGGATTCAGGTGTCCAAGGGATCCCAAAATCCCAATTCCCAATGATTTGGATGTCCAGAAGATCCCAAAAAATCTCATTTTCAGGAATTCAGGTGTCCAGAAGATCCCCAAAATCCCATTTTCCACGAGTTCAGGTGTCCAGGGGATCCCCACGCCCCTTGGGGAGATCCCAAATCTCCAGCAAATCCCCCCAAAACCCCTCGGGGAGATCCCAAACCTCAAAAAAATCCCCAAATCCCCAAAATCCCTTTGGGGTGACTCCAAACCTCCAAGAAAAACCCCAAAACCTCCAGGAATTCCCCCAAAACCCCTTTGGGGGACCCCAGGTGCCCCCCAGCCCCCTCCCAGTGGGATTTTGGGGTCTCCCCCACCCCCCCAAAGGAATCCCAAGTTTTGGGGTGCCCGGGGGGGGTTGGGTTTTTGGGTACCTGGAGGAGATTTTGGGGTGCCC
>NW_005054831.1:9300-11040 GCF_000277835.1 Geospiza fortis
TCATCCCAGTGCATCCCAGTCTGTCCCAGTTTGTTCCAGTACCCCCCCCAGTTTGTCCCCCCGAAGTGTCCCCCAGTCTGTCCCAATTTGTCCCAGTTCATCCCAGTCTGTCCCTTACGGTGGTGGCCGAGTGTCCCTGGGCCCCGCGGGCAGCGAGAGAGAGACAGTGAGAGGGACATGGGGACATTGGGGACACTGGGGACACTGGAGGGACACTGGGGGGATGTTGGAGGCATTGGGGACACTGGGGGGACATTGGGGACATTTGGGGACATTGGGGACACTGGGGACAGTGAGAGCGACATTGGGGACAGTGAGGACATCGGAGACATTTGGGGACACTGGGGACATTTGGGGGGACACTGGGGGACACAGAAGCTCTGGGGATACCCAGCAGGATTTGGGGTGAAATCAGCAAATTTTGGGATTGTAAAAAAAAAAACAAAAAAGCAGATTTATTTAGGACCAGCCTGGGGAGGGGATTTGGGGCTGATTTTGGGGTGAATTCGGCAGATTTTGGCATTCCTAAAGGGATTCTGGAGTGGAACGAGCAGATTTTGGGATTCCTAGAGGAATTTTGGGATCAAAGAAGTGAATTTTGGGATTCCTAGAAGGATTTTGGGATGAATCTCCCCAATTCTGGGAATTCTAAAAGGATTTTGGGGTGAAAGAAGCAGATTTTGGGATTCCTAGAAGGATTTTGGGGTGAATTAAGCAGATTTGGGGATTCCTAGAAGGAGCTGGGGATGAATTTTCCCAGTTTTGAGAATTCTAAAGGGATTTTGGGATGAGAGCAGCAGATTTTGGGATTCCTAGAAGCATTTTGGGGTGAATTAAGTGAATTTTGGGATTCCTAGAGGAATTTTGGGGCTAAACTCTGGGATTTTGGGGTCCTAAAAGGATTTGGGGATTCCTAAAGGAATTTTGAGGTGATACTCTTCAGTTTTGGGGATTCTAAAGGGAATTTGGGGTGAAAGCAGCCGATTTTGGGACCCCTCCCTTACCAGGTCACCCTTGGTCCGGGGCCGCTGGGCAGAGACAAGAGACAGTGAGGGGACAATGGGGACACTGGGGACATTGAGAGGACATTGGGGACATTTTTGGGACATTTTGGGGACATTAGGGGGACATTGAGAGGACATTTTGGGGACATTTTTGGGGACACACCAAGGGGACATCGGGGACACTGTGGGGACACCCTGAAGTGACACTGGGGACACTGGAGGTGCCATGAGGGGACACCTGGGGACACCAGAGGTGACACAAGAGGGACACTTTGGGACACTTGAGGACAATCCAGGTGACACCTGGGGGACACCGGGGTGGGGTTTGGTGACACCGGGAGGGGACAGTGACGTCACCTTGGCGGCGCAGACGATGTTGATGCTCTTGTTCTTGCCCGGGAAGAAGTTAATGACCTGCGGGACCAGTATGGACCAGTATGGGCCATGACATACCAGTATAAACCAGTATGGACCACTGTGGACCAGTGTGGGCCATGACGGACCAGTATAGACCAGTATAAACTGGTACAGACCAATATGAACCACTATGGACTATTATGGACCGCTCTGGCCCAGTATGAACCCGTATAAACCAGTAAGGACCAGTTACACTGTACCAGTGGCTCCCAGTCCATCATAACTCATGGTTAAGCACCACCAGACGCCATCCCAGTCCCTCCCAGTATATCCCAGTATAACCAGTCCCCCAGCTCACCCGGTTGACCTTGACGAGCAC
>NW_005054831.1:11236-14844 GCF_000277835.1 Geospiza fortis
AAGCCCAACCCAGCCCCTCCCAGTCCCATTAACCCCAACAACACACCCCAATACCCACCCATAACCACTCTCCCAGTCCCTCCCAGTCCCTCCCAGTATAACCAGTCCCCCAGCTCACCCAGTTGACCTTGACAAGCACGCAGGGGGGAAAACCCCCAAAATCCCATTAAAATGAATGAAAAATCCCAACTGAAATGGGGGGAAAACCCCCAAAATCCCATTAAAATGAATGAAAAATCCCAACTGAAATGGGGGGAAAACCCCCAAAATCCCATTAAAATGAATGAAAAATCCCAACTGAAATGGGGGGAAAACCCCCAAAATCCCATTAAAATGAATGAAAAATCCCAACTGAAATGGGGGGAAAACCCCCAAAATCCCATTAAAATGAATGAAAAATCCCAACTGAAATGGGGGGAAAACCCCCAAAATCCCATTAAAATGAATGAAAAATCCCAACTGAAATGGGGGGAAAACCCCCAAAATCCCATTAAAATGAATGAAAAATCCCAACTGAAATGGGGGGAAAACCCCCAAAATCCCATTAAAATGAATGAAAAATCCCAACTGAAATGGGGGGAAAACCCCCAAAATCCCATTAAAATGAATGAAAAATCCCAACTGAAATGGGGGGAAAACCCCCAAAATCCCATTAAAATGAATGAAAAATCCCAACTGAAATGGGGGGAAAACCCCCAAAATCCCATTAAAATGAATGAAAAATCCCAACTGAAATGGGGGGAAAACCCCCAAAATCCCATTAAAATGAATGAAAAATCCCAACTGAAATGGGGGGAAAACCCCCAAAATCCCATTAAAATGAATGAAAAATCCCAACTGAAATGGGGGGAAAACCCCCAAAATCCCATTAAAATGAATGAAAAATCCCAACTGAAATGGGGGGAAAACCCCCAAAATCCCATTAAAATGAATGAAAAATCCCAACTGAAATGGGGGGAAAACCCCCAAAATCCCATTAAAATGAATGAAAAATCCCAACTGAAATGGGGGGAAAACCCCCAAAATCCCATTAAAATGAATGAAAAATCCCAACTGAAATGGGGGGAAAACCCCCAAAATCCCATTAAAATGAATGAAAAATCCCAACTGAAATGGGGGGAAAACCCCCAAAATCCCATTAAAATGAATGAAAAATCCCAACTGAAATGGGGGGAAAACCCCCAAAATCCCATTAAAATGAATGAAAAATCCCAACTGAAATGGGGGGAAAACCCCCAAAATCCCATTAAAATGAATGAAAAATCCCAACTGAAATGGGGGGAAAACCCCCAAAATCCCATTAAAATGAATGAAAAATCCCAACTGAAATGGGGGGAAAACCCCCAAAATCCCATTAAAATGAATGAAAAATCCCAACTGAAATGGGGGGAAAACCCCCAAAATCCCATTAAAATGAATGAAAAATCCCAACTGAAATGGGGGGAAAACCCCCAAAATCCCATTAAAATGAATGAAAAATCCCAACTGAAATGGGGGGAAAACCCCCAAAATCCCATTAAAATGAATGAAAAATCCCAACTGAAATGGGGGGAAAACCCCCAAAATCCCATTAAAATGAATGAAAAATCCCAACTGAAATGGGGGGAAAACCCCCAAAATCCCATTAAAATGAATGAAAAATCCCAACTGAAATGGGGGGAAAACCCCCAAAATCCCATTAAAATGAATGAAAAATCCCAACTGAAATGGGGGGAAAACCCCCAAAATCCCATTAAAATGAATGAAAAATCCCAACTGAAATGGGGGGAAAACCCCCAAAATCCCATTAAAATGAATGAAAAATCCCAACTGAAATGGGGGGAAAACCCCCAAAATCCCATTAAAATGAATGAAAAATCCCAACTGAAATGGGGGGAAAACCCCCAAAATCCCATTAAAATGAATGAAAAATCCCAACTGAAATGGGGGGAAAACAAAAAAAAAAGTCCCATCAAAAATGGGTGAAAAACCCCAAAAATCCCAAATGAAATGGAGGAAAAATCCCCAAAAATCCCATTAAAATGAATTAAAACCCCCAAAAATCCCAACCAAAATGGGTGAATCAGCCCTAAAATTTGAGAAATAGACCCCAAATTGTGAACAAATTCCCAAAAAGTCACTTTGGAAGAGCAGGATCAGCCCTGGGGGGGTGAATTTGGGGGGTCAGGGACCCCAAAAATGAAATCCCCGTGAGGAAAAACCCCCCTGGGGGCAGAAACCCCAAAAATCCCATTAAAAATGGGTGAAAAACCCCTAAAATTTGGGATAAATCCCAATGAAATCACTTTGGAAGAGCAGGATCAGCTCTGAGAGGGCAAATTTGGGGTTTGGGACCCCCCAAAACTGCCCCAAACCCCTCCAAAAATGCCCCAATGGCATCAAAATCCCCCAAAAGCGGCCCCAGAACCCCAAAATTGCCCCAAAATTTCCCTTAACCCTTCAAATGTTGCCCCAAATCCTTCAAAAACCCCATAAATTTACCCCGTTGGCACCAAATACACCCCAAAAATGCCCTGGAAAAACCAAATATCCCCAAAATTGCCCCAATCCCATTAAAATACCCCAAAACTGCCCTGAAAACCCCAAATTCTCATTAATTTACCCCATTAACATTAAATACGCCCAAAAACTGCCCCAAATACCCCCAAAATTGCCCCGATCCCATTGAAAACCCCAAAAATCCACCCCAAACCGCTGAAATTCTCATTAATTTACCCCATAAATGTAAAATAACCCCAAAAACTGCCCCAAATGCCCCCCCAAAAATGCCCTGGATGCCCCAAATTCTCACGAATTTGCCCCACAGACATGAAATACCCCCCAAAACTGCCCCAAATACCCCAAAATTGCCCCAATCCCATTAAAAAAACCCCAAACTGCCCGAACACCTCAAATTTTCATTAATTCACCCCATAAACGTCAAATCTCACTCCAAAATTGCCCCAAATGCCCCCAAAATTGCCATGGACATCCCAAATTCTCATGAATTTACCCCATAGACATTAAATACCCCCCAAAACTGCCCCGAACACCCCAAAATTGCCCCAATCCCATTTAAAAAGCCCAAAAACTGCCCCGAGCACCTCAAATTTTCATTAATTCACCCCATAAACGTCGGATCCCCCCCAAAACTGCCCTGAACCCCCCAAATTCTCATTAATTTACCCCATAAACGTCAAACAACCCAAAAAACTGCCCCAAACATCCCCAAAAATTGCCCCAATCCTGTAAAAAACCGCGACAATTGCCCCAAACCCCTCAAATTTTCATTTCTTTATTCCATAAACGCCGAATCTCCCCCAAACTCGCCCCAAAAATGCCCTGAACACCCCAAATTGTCATTAATTTACTCCATAGACATTAAATACCCCAAAAACTGCCCCAATCCTGTAAAAAAACCCCAAAAAAACTGCCCCAGACACCCCAAATTTGCATTCATTCACCCCATAAACGCCGAACCCCCCTCAAAAATCGCCCCGAACGCCCCAAAATTGCCCCAATCCCATTAAAAAAACCCCAAAAATCTGCCCCGAACCCCCCAAATCTCCACTCGGAGCCCCCCAAAAATTGCCCCAAAATTGCCCCAAACCCCCCCAAACCCAACCCCG
>NW_005054831.1:15884-16849 GCF_000277835.1 Geospiza fortis
CTCGGAGGACACGCCCACGCCCGCCCGAGCCACGCCCACACGGCTGCCTGACCACGCCCGTATGGATTTTTCTGACCACGCCCCTTTTTTAAAGCCGGCTTGGTGCCGCCTCTTCTGCTGGAGGCGGGTTATAAAGGGGTGTGGCCGCGCCCCTTATGCTAATGAGGAGGGTTAAAGCCCAATTTGGGAGTGTTAAAGCTTCATTTGCCATGCCCCTTATGCTAATGAGGAGGGTTAAAGCCCAATTTGCAACACCTGTAATGCTAATGAGGCAGGTTAAAGCCCAGTTTTGGAGTGTTAAATCTTCATTTGTGACGCCCCTTATGCTAATGAGGAGGGTTAAAACTGGATTTGCCATGCCCCTTATGCTAATGAGGAGGGTTAAAGCTTAGCGTGTCATGCCCTTTATGCTAATGAGGACTATTAAAGGTGGCAAGCCCCTCCCCTTATGCTAATAGTGTTCATGAACCTCCAGAATGCCAATTTATGCTAATAATGATGGGGTTTAATTAATCATGCCCCTCCCCTTATGCTAATAGCATTTATAACTCCCATAATGCCCCTCCCATTATTCTAATAATTCATTATAGAGCCCATATGCCCTGCCTTTTATGCTAATGACATTTAAAAATCCCATTTACCCCGCCCTTTATGCTAATAACTCATTATAATATCTGGATACCCCACCCATTATGCTAATAACCCACCTTGAAGCTGCCTGGCCCCTCCCCTTATGCTAATAGCGACTGCCAAACCCAAATGCTGTGCCCCTTATGCTAATTAATCAACATTTAGCCACGGCCTTTATGCTACTGGACTTTGTAAAGCCCCAAACCCCGCCCCTTATGCTAATTATGCACTCTGCATGTCTGTGCCCCACCCCTTATGCTAATAACACCCCAAACTCCCAGAAGCACCGCCCCTTATGCTAATTCGAGGTTTAAATACCCCATCGACTGCGCCAG
>NW_005054831.1:21714-23398 GCF_000277835.1 Geospiza fortis
GCCCCGGGAGGCGGCGGCCTGGGCGCCGTACCGGGGCTCGCCCGAGTTCAGCCGCTTCGTGCAGTTCAAGTGGCTCGAGAGCCAGGCCGTCAACGCCGACGCCTTCGCCGAGTTCCGCGTGCTGGGCAAGGGCGGCTTCGGCGAGGTGTGCGCCTGCCAGCGCCGCGCCACCGGCAAGATGTACGCCAACAAACGCCTCAACAAGAAACGCCTCAAGAAGCGCAAGGGATACGAGGTGGGTGGACCCAAGGGTGGCCCTTTGTCCCCAAGGGTGTCCCCAAGGGTGGCCTCAGTGGTGGCCCCAATGGTGGCACCAATGGTGGCTCTAAGGGTGGCACCAAGAACGGCCCTTTGTCCCCAAGGGTGGCACTAAGGGTGTCCCCAATGGTGGCCCCAAGGGTGGCCCCAGGGGTGGCCCCAAGGGTGGTCCCAAGATTACCCTAATGGTGACCCCAATGGCGGCCCCAAGGGTGGCCCTTTGTCCCTTCTGTGCCCATGGGTGTCCCTCAGAACCCTCAGATGTTCCTCTGCCCTCAAATTCACCCCTCAGTCCTCTCAGTGGTCACTCTGACCCCACTCAGTCCACTTGGATGACCCTCTGTCCCTAAATCCGTCCTTCTGTCCCCAAATCTATCCCTTTGTCCCCACATCTGTCCCTCTGTCCTCTTGGATGTCCTCTCAGTCCCTGTCCCTTGGCATGTCCCTGTCCCTGTTCCTCTCTATCCTGTGTCCATGGTGGTGCCATCCCATGTCCCCAGTGTGTCCCCATGTGTCCCCACGTGTCCCCAACATGTCCCCACGTGTCCCCACGTGTCCCCAGGCGGCGCTGGTGGAGAAGCGGATCCTGGCGCGCGTCCACAGCCGCTTCATCGTGTCCCTGGCCTGCGCCTTCCAGACCAAGACCGACCTCTGCCTCGTCATGACCATCATGAACGGCGGCGACCTGCGGTACGCGGCTGCGGTGGCCTCGGGGGACAGCAGGGTGGCCTCGGGGTGGCCTCGGGGTGGCTTTGGATTGGCCTTGGTGTGACCCTGGTGTGATCTTGATGTGACTCTGGTGTGGCCTTGGAGGGGCCTTGGCATGGTCTGGCATGGCCTTGGTGTGACCCTGGTGTGACCTTGGTGTGACCCTGGTGTGACCCTGGTGTGACCCTGACATGACCTTGGCATGGCTTTGGCATCACCTTGGTGTAACCCTGATGTGACCTTGGGACTGTGCTGGTGCCACACACATTGATCGTGTCCCCACCGTGTCCCCGCCATGTCCCCAGTGTCCCTGATGTCCCTGATGTCCCCAGTGTCCCTGATGACCCCAATATCCCTGATGTCCCCAGTGTCCCCCAAATGTCCCCAATGTCCCCAGTGTCCCCAGTGTCCCCAGGTACTGCATACACAACATGGATGAGGAGAACCTGGAGTTTCCAAAGCTGTGTGCATTGAGCATGTCCCTGTTGTCCCCATGGTGTCCCTGTGGTGTCCCCAATGTCCCCCCGCTGTCCCCAGGTACCACATCTACAACGTGGACGAGGAGAACCCGGGCTTCGCGGAGCCGCGCGCCGTTTTCTACACGGCGCAGATCCTGCTGGGGCTGGAGCACCTGCACCAGCACCGCATCGTCTACCGCGACCTCAAACCCGAGAACGTCCTGCTGGACGATGCCGGTGGGGACATGGGGGGGGTTGGG
>NW_005054831.1:23636-26794 GCF_000277835.1 Geospiza fortis
CGTGGGGGCTTTTGGGGGCATTGGGGCCATTGGGGACAGTGGGGGCATTGGGGACGTTGGGGACGTTGGGGACATTGGGGCATTGGGGACATTGGGGACATTGAGGGGATTGGGGGTGTTGGGGACATTGGAGGGATTGGGGACATTGGGGACATTGGGGACATTGGGGACATTTGGGGACATTGAGGATGTTGTGACATTTGGGGACATTGAGGGATGTGGGAAATGAGGGGAACACAGGGACATTGGTGGTCACTGGTGCTCAGTGATGGTCACTGGTGGTCACCAATGGTCACTGGTGGTCACTCGTCCCCAGGCCACGTCCGTCTGTCCGACATGGGCTTGGCCGTGGAGCTCAAGGATGGAGAGAGCAAAACCCGCGGCTACGCCGGGACCCCAGGTGGGGACACTGGGGACACTGGGGACATTGGGGACACTGGGGGGGACACTGGGGGTCCCCTGTCCCTCCCGTGTCACCTGTGCCCCCCCGTGTCCTCTCCATGTCCCCACAGGGTTCATGGCCCCCGAGCTGCTCAAGAACGAGGACTACGATTGGTCGGTCGATTACTTCACGCTGGGGGTGACCATCTACGAGATGCTGGAGGCCAAGGGCCCCTTCCGCCGGCGGGGGGAGAAGGTGACCCCACCCCACCCCCAGTACCACCCAGTGCCCCCCAGTGCCCCCCAGTACCACCCAGTACAGACCAGTATAGACCAGTATAGCCCAGGAACCACAGGAACCCCCAGGAACCCCAAGGAACAGCTGAGAACTTCCAAAAACCTCCCCAGAACCACCAGGAACTCCTCAAAGTTCAGCTCAGGGTTCCTATAAACCTCCCAGGACCTTCAGGATCCCACAGGACCTTCAGGACCCCACAAGAACCTCCAAGAACCCCTCAAGATCCCTCAGAAACCTCCAAGGAACCCCCCTGGGGACCTTCAGAACCCCCAAAGAACCTCCAAGACCCCCCCCAACCCTTCAGAACTCACCAAAGTCCCCCAGAACCCCCCAAAACCTCCAAGGAACCCCCAAAACCTCCAATCAAGGTGACCCCAAGGACCCCCCACCACGTTTTTTGTCCCCCCCTTGCCCAGGTGGAGAACAAGGAGGTGACGCGGCGCATCCTGAACGACCCCGTGTCCTACTCGGACAAGTTCAGCGCGGCCGCGCGCGAGGCCTGCGAGGGGCTCCTGGCCAAGGACCCCCAGGCCCGCCTGGGCTTCCGCGACAACGGCTGCGCCCAGCTCAAGGCCCAGCCCTTCTTCAGGACCATCAACTGGGGGCGCCTCGAGGCCGGTAACGCCCAACGGGGGGCTCCAGGGGGCGGTGGTGGTGGGACATGGGGTCTCCATGGGTTTTGGGGTCTCCAGGGGGTTCACGGGTTGGGTTTTGGGGTCTCTGGGGGGTCAAGGGTTGGGTTTTGGGGTCTCCAGTGGGTTTTGGGGTCTCCGTTGAGTGTTGGGTGGTCAGGAGTTGGGGTCTGCAAGGAGTTTTGGGGTCTTCATTGGGTGTTGGGTGCTCATGGTGGTGTCTCCGATGAGTTTTGGGGTCTCCATTGAGTTTTGGGGTCTGCAATGAGTTTCGGGGTCTCCATTGGGTTTTGGGTTCTCCAGGGGGTGGTGGTGGTGGAGATGGGGCTTGGTGGAATGTTGGGTGGTCAAGGGTTGGGGTCTCCATTGGGTTTCGGGGTCTCCATCGGGTTTTGGGGTCTCCAATGAATGTTGAAGGTCCAACAGTGGGGTTTCCACTGAGTGTTGGAAGCCATGGGATGAACTTTGGGGAGTTCCTGGTGGTTCTTGGGAGGTTTTTGGAACTTCTCAGATGTTCCTTGGGGTTCCTTGGGGTTCCTTGGGGTTCCTGTGGTTACTGGGCTATACTGGCCTGTACTGGGAGCCACGGGATGAACTTTATGGAGTTCCTGGTGGTTCTGGGGAGGTTTTTGGAAGTCCTCAGATATTCCTTGGGGTTCCTGTGGTTACTGGGCTCTAGTGGCCTATACTGGGAGGTTTCTGGGAGCCATGGGATGAATTTTGGGGAGTTCCTGGTGGTTCTGGAGAGGTTCTTAGATGTTCTCAGATGTTCCTTGGGGTTCCTGTGGTTACTGGGCTATACTGGGCTGTACTGGGAGGTTTCCAGGAGCCATGGGATGAATTTTGGGGAGTTCCTGGTGGTTCTGGGGTGGTTCTGGGGAGGTTCTTGGAAGTCCTCAGATGTTCCTGGGGGTTCCTGTGGTTACTGGACCACACTGGGGCTATCAAGCGTGACAACCCCAAGCCCACCGGGGTCTCCTCTCCCTGCCCAAGGTCTGGTGCCGCCGCCGTTTGTGCCGGACCCCCGGCGCGTGTACGCCAAGGACCTGGGCGACGTGGGGGCGTTCTCCACGGTGAAGGGCGTGGAGCTGGACGCGGGGGACGCGGCGCTGTGCGACGCCTTCGCCTCGGGCACGGTGCCCATCCCCTGGCAGGAGGAGCTCATCGAGACCGGCGTCTTCGAGGAGCTCAACGTGTGGGGGGCGCCGGGGACGCTGCCCCCCGACCTGGCCCCCAGCGCCGCGGGGAGCGCCGGGGCCGGGGGAAAGTCCTCAACGTGCCGGCTGCTCTGAGCGGGGGGGAAAACCCCCAAATATGGGGGGGGGACCCCAAAATTTTGTGTGGGGGGCAATTCCATCTGTCATCTACTGGTGACATCAAAATTTTTTGGGGGGTCTTGCATCTGGTGAGAGGGGGCACCCCGAAATATGGGGGGGGACCCCACCTATCATCTAATGGTGACATCAAAATTTTGGGGGGCTCTTCAATCTGGTGTGAGGGGGGGCACCTCAAAGTTTGGGGGGGAGCTCCACCTGGTGGGAGTGAGATTGCACCCCAAAATTTTGGGAGGGGGAGTCCATCTGTCATCTAATGGTGACATCAAAATTTTGGGGAGCTCTTCAATCTGGTGTGGGGGGGGCACCCCAAAATTCGATGGGGTTCTACACCTGGTGTGAGAGGGGGGGACCCCAAAATCTGGTGGGGGTTCAACACCTGGTGTGAGAGGCTTCACACCCCAAAATTTGGGGGGGACGATGGGGACACGTGAAATGTGGGGGGCTCTAAAATTGGGGGGCTCCATCCCGAAGGGGCTCGAAAGTGGGGGACCCCCCCCCCTTGTGGATATC
>NW_005054831.1:26918-28156 GCF_000277835.1 Geospiza fortis
TTTACCTCATGGCCCCCCCCTCCCCCCGTGACTCAGGGACCCCCAAAAAAGGGGGGAAACCCCAAAAAATGGGGGAACCCCTCAAAAAAGGGGGTCCCCTCCCCCCCTTGGTGTACAATAAATCGTGGTTGTTGCTGCTCCGTGGGGGGGGTCTGGATTTGGGGACCCCCCGATGTCCCTCGGTGTCCCCACAATGTCCCCTCAGTGCCACCCCCACCGGGAACCGCCCCTCCCATGTCCCCAAATGTCCCCAATGTCCCCATTGTCCCAATCCCTCCCAATGTCCCCAAATGTCCCCCATGTCCCCAAATGTCCCCGATGCCCCCAAATGTCCCTGTTGTCCCCAACATCCCCAATGTCTCCAGTCCCCCCAATGTCCCCCGATGTCCCCAGTCCCTCAACGTTTCCCCAATGTCCCCGATGTCCCCAGGTGTCCCCGCAGCCAGCTCAGCTCTACGGTGTTTATTGGCGTCTCTAACACTCACTGATGCAGATAAATAGTGGACATTTGTCACCGCTGCCACCCCCGCCAGGGGACACCCCGGGGACCCCCCGCCACCCCCGGGACCCCTCCCCAGAGGGGACACCCCCGAGGGGACACCATGGAGGGGACGGACGCCGTGGGGACACGGGGTGGGGACATCCCGCTGGGGACATCTGTGGGGTCACCTCGGTGGGGACATCCCAGTGGGGACAGGGCCATCCCCTCGGGGACATCCATGGGGTCACCTCAATGGGGTCATCTCATTGGGGACATCCCCTTGGGGATACCCTCAGGGCCACCCCATTGGTGACATCCCATGGGGCCACCCCATTGGGGACACCCTCAGGGCCACCCCACTGGGGCCACCCCATGGGGCCATCACCTTGGGGACACCTTCCACTGAGGTCACCCCCTTGGGGACATCCCCAGGGCCACCTCATTGGGGCCACCCCGCTGGGGACATCACCTTGGGGACACCATCAGGGCCACCCCTTGGGGACATCCCCCATGGAAGCCACTTCCAGGGACACGTCCAGTGGAGGCCACCCCATGCAGGTGACACCATCAGGGTCACCCCATTGGGGACACCATCAGGGCCACCCCTTGGGGACATCCCCTTGGGGACATTCCCAGGGCCACCCCTTGGGGACATGCCCCACTGAGGTCACCCCATTGACGCCACCCCCTTGCGGCCACCCTTGGGTGTCACCCTCGGTGTCCCCCGGGTGTCACCGCCCCATTTTTGGTGCCACCC
>NW_005054831.1:28280-29346 GCF_000277835.1 Geospiza fortis
GAGCCGCGGGGGGGAGGGGCGGGGCTTGCACGGGGAGGGGCCTCGCGCTTGAACAATCCTTGCACGCGCGCTTTGCACGAGGAACGTCCCTTGCACGTGGATCTTTGCACGAGGATCATCCTTGAGCAAGGATCCTTGCACGAGGAACGGCCCTTGCACAGGGAATTTTGCACAAGGATCCTCGCACACGCGCTTTGCACGAGGATCATCCTTGCACGCGGATCCTTGCACGAGGAACGCCCCTTGCGTGAGGATCCCTACACACACCTTGCACAAGGGGTTCTTGCACGTGGATCCTTGCACGAGGAGGATCCTCGCGCATGGGACGTTCCTTGCACGTGGGCTTTGCACAAGGATTCCTGCACGAGGACGAGGGTTTTTGCACAAGGATTTGCACGAGGATCGGGTCCTCGCACAAGGACAAGCCCCTTGCACGAGGATTTGCTCGCTCACACGCCCGCCTTGCACGAGCACGAGGCTCGTCCCCCGCCCATCCTCGTGCAAGGGACCCCCCCTTGTGCACGGTGGGTGCGGCGGAGCGTGAGCGTGAGCTGAGTGTGAGTGGGTGTGCAACGGGGCGGGGGGGGCGCCGTGGGTGTGCAAGGGGGAACAGGGGGTGTGCAAGGGGGCCTTGCACTGGGGGAGTGGCCTTGCACACTCAGATTTGCACGGGGGGAGGCCTTGCACGCTCACCATTGCACAGGGATCCATTTGCACACTCAGACTTGCACGGGGACCCATCTGCGCACTCAGCATTGCACAGGGACCCATTTGCACACTCACAACCGAACGAGGAGTCCTTTGCACACTCAGAATTGCACCGGGGTGGGCCTTGCACGCTCAGCATTGCACAGGGACCCATTTGCACACTCAGAACTGAATGAGGAGCCCTTTGCACACTCAGAATTGCACAAACCCCCATTTGCACACTCACCATTGCACAAACACCCCCCTTGCACACTCACCATTGCACAGGGACCCCTTTGCACACTCAGAATTGCACAAACACCCCATTTGCACACTCACCAATGCACCAGGCCCCTCCCCGTGCCAGCCCCGCCCCCTC
>NW_005054831.1:31661-32023 GCF_000277835.1 Geospiza fortis
GGCACGGCGCCCTGGCTGTAGGTCTTGTAGGGCCTCTTGTTGGCCCGCATGGGCAGCAGGCGGTAGAGCTTGAGCGCGTTGAGCTTGGGCCGGTAGCCGCCGTTGGGCGTCTTCTCGGAGGCGATGAGCCCCGGGCTGATGCCGTGGAAGGCTTTTTGGTGCGTCTTGAGGTTGTAGTAGGTGACGAAGGTGTCCCAGCAGAAGATGCACTGGTAGCGGCGCTCGCCCGTGTGCCACACCTCGTGCTTGGTGCGGTACTCGGCCAGCGCGAACACCTTGTCGCAGTAGCGGCACGGGTACTTGCGGCGCCACGAGTGGACGTTGGCGTGGCGCTTCAGGCTCGACATGGTCATGTAGGAGCG
>NW_005054831.1:33099-33713 GCF_000277835.1 Geospiza fortis
ACCTGCAGGGGTGAGACCATGGTTTAGGGTCACCTGAGGGGGTGGGGACACGGTTTGGGGTCACCTGAGGGGTGGGGACACGGTTTGGGGTCACCTGCAGGGGTGAGACCATGGTTTGGGGTCACCCGGGTCCTTATTTGGGGTCACCCAGACACCTGGATCCCACATTTGCAGTCACCTGGGTGGGCGGGACCATGATTTGGGGTCACCTGGGTGGGTGGGGCCATGGTTTGGGGTCACCCACACATCCGGTTTACTATTTAGGGTCACTCTGGGGTTCAGGGGTCACTTCGGGGTCTGGTGTCCCCTGTCCCCGGGGTCGCTGTGGGGTTCTGGGGTCACTCGGGGGTTTTGGGTCCCCTGTCCCCTGTCCCGGGGTCGCTGTGGGGTTTTGGGGTCACTCCGGTGTTTTGGGTCCCCTGTCCCCGGGGTTGCTGTGGGGTTGTGGGGTCACTCTGTCATCTGTCCTGGGGGTTATTTTGAGGTTTTGGGTCCCCCTCCCCTGCCCCGGAGTCACTGTGGGGTTCTGGGGTCACTCTGTCACCTTTCCCGGGGGTCATTCCGGGATTTTGGGTCCCCTCTCCCCTGTCACGGGCTCGCCGTCCCCGGCCCAG
>NW_005054831.1:33991-37360 GCF_000277835.1 Geospiza fortis
CCTCGGGGGGGGGTCACAGCCGGCCGGGCCTCCTGGGGGGGGGGACACAGAGAGAGGAGTCACAACACCCGGATTTGGGGTGGAACACTCGGATTTGGAGGGGAACACCTGGATTTGGGGTGAAACAACCGGATTTGGGGGTACCCGGGGTCATTGGAGGGGTCATAACACCCGGATTTAGAGGAACACCAGGTTTTGGGGTGAAACATCCGGATTTGGGGGTGAAAACCCCAGATTTGGGGTGAAAGACCTGGATTTGAGGGTACCTGGGGGGGAACACCCAGATTTGGGGGTACCCGGGGTCACAGGAGGGGTCACAACACCCGGATGCATGTGACAAAGTGACAGCGAGGGATTCTCCAGCGTGACGTCACCATCACAGGAAAGATAAGATATGTGATGTCATCGGGTGATGACGCCATCACATGGGATAGTGACGTCATGGGTTGGCTGTCACCGTGAGGGGATGGGTGTGACGTCACTGCGCGGGGGGAGGGTTGAGGGCGGCATGACGTCACCACGAGGGGACACCGGTGACTACACGGGGGCGGGGCAGCGTGACGTCATGGCTGTGACGTTGTGGGGGGCGTGTCGCATGTAACACACACACAAAAACACAGGTGTGACACAGACAGGTGTGACACAGACAGAAACACAGGTGGGACACACACACACACACACAGGTGTAACACACACACAAAAACACAGGTGTGACACAGACAGGTGTGACACAGACAGAAACACAGGTGGGACACACACACACACACACAGGTGTAACACACACACAAAAACACAGGTGTGACACAGACAGGTGTGACACAGACAGAAACACAGGTGGGACACACACACACACACACAGGTGTAACACACACACAAAAACACAGGTGTGACACAGACAGGTGTGACACAGACAGAAACACAGGTGGGACACACACACACACACACAGGTGTAACACACACACAAAAACACAGGTGTGACACAGACAGGTGTGACACAGACAGAAACACAGGTGGGACACACACACACACACACAGGTGTAACACACACACAAAAACACAGGTGTGACACAGACAGGTGTGACACAGACAGAAACACAGGTGGGACACACACACACACACACAGGTGTAACACACACACAAAAACACAGGTGTGACACAGACAGGTGTGACACAGACAGAAACACAGGTGGGACACACACACACACACACAGGTGTAACACACACACAAAAACACAGGTGTGACACAGACAGGTGTGACACAGACAGAAACACAGGTGGGACACACACACACACACACAGGTGTAACACACACACAAAAACACAGGTGTGACACAGACAGGTGTGACACAGACAGAAACACAGGTGGGACACACACACACACACACAGGTGTAACACACACACAAAAACACAGGTGTGACACAGACAGGTGTGACACAGACACAAACACAGGTGTGACACACACACAAAAACACAGGTGTGACACAGACAGGTGTGACACAGACAGAAACACAGGTGGGACACACATGCACACACACAGGTGTGACACACACAAAAACACAGGTGTGACACAGACATGCCTGCACAGACATGCCTGCACACCCACACCGGTGTGACACGCACAAAAACGCACAAACAGGTGTGACACACACACCTGCACACACACACAGAGGTGTGACACAAAACCACACGCAGGTGCGATACACACACAACACCTGCACACGCACAGGTGTGGCACACACAGAAGTGTGACACACACACACCTGCACACGCACAGGTGTGACACACGCACCTGCACACAGATGTGACAGACACCTGCACACGCACACAGGTTACGCACCCACACAACAGCCACTGCACCTGTTGCACACGCACAACACACGCGAGACACGCGTCAGACACAACAGCCGTGCACGGACAAACAACCGCACACGGACACACAACCAGACACAGACACAACAGCTGCAGCCCCACAACCCCCACACAGCCACGCCTGGGTGCGCAGGTACACACAGACACAGTGCACAACCAGACACGGCTGTACAACCGCACGGGGACACGTGACACAGCCGGACATGCGTGCACAACCAAACACAGGCGAGACACACAACCGAACATGGTTGTAGAACCGGACAGGGACATGTGACACAGCCGGACGCAGGTGCACAACCAAACATGGATGTGACAAACAACCTAACACAGATGTACAACCACACTCAAAGCACCCCCCCACACATGTACAACCCACACAGGGACGGCTGTAGATGGAAAAGCAACCCCCCCACAGCCCTCAAACTGACGCACAACCGCACGCGGGTGTGACACACTCACAGCCACACGCAGCGGCACAACTGCACAGGAACAGCCCCCACACAACCCTCGCATGGATGGACAGCGGCACAGGGCACAGACAGGCGGAGACACAACCGCACATGGGGCAACAACCGGACAGGGAAGGCTGACACGAGCACAGCCGCACAATGAACAGTCACACAACCCTCAGATGGGTGCACAACCGCACAACGTCACACAACCGCACAAACACCCCTCATACAACCCTCAGATGGGTGCACAGCCGTACAACAATGTCACAAAACTGCACAAACACCCCTCATACAACCCTCAGATGGGTGCACAGCCGTACAACAATGCGACACAACTGCACACAGGCACACAACCACATAAAGAACCCCCACACAACCCTCAGACAGACGTACAACTGCACAACAACGTGACACAACCGCACAGGGATGCTTAACAGGCAGAGGCACAACCGTCCATGGAGAAACAACCCTCACACAACCCTCACAGGGGCGCACAACCGCACAGGGATGTGACACACAACCGGACATGAACACACAACAGCCAGAAGCACAGGCAGGTGCACAACCGCACACAAACAACACAGGCACAGCGCTCATACGGGTGCACAACCGGACACAGGACCTGACACGGACAAACAACCAGACATGGACAAACAACCACACACAAACACCCGCACACGCACAGCCCCACACGGGCACGACACACTCGGACAGACAGACAAACACCCGCACAAACAACCAGATGCGCACCAACACTCGCACATGCACGGCTCCACACAGACACAACACACTCGGACAGACGGACAAACAACCGGACACGCACAAACACCCCCACACGGACACAACACGCTGACAAACGCCCAGGCACTTACAGCCCCACACGGACACAACAGGCTCGGACAGACAGACAGACACACACACACACACGTAACCCCGTACAGACACGACACGCTTGGATGGACGGACAAACAAGCGGACAGGCGGACAAACAGCCGCACGCGCACAAACAGCTCCCAACCCGTCACCCCCACACCCACATGGGGACCT
>NW_005054831.1:38660-39669 GCF_000277835.1 Geospiza fortis
GGAGGGGACAGGGGACACTGGCAGGGGGTGACAGAAGTGGGGACAGAGTTGGGGGGCAGCAGGGGACAGGGGGCACGAGTGGGACACAAATGGGGGACAAAGTGACACAAAGCTGGGGGCTCGGGTGACAAAGGAGGGGACCCAATGAGACACAGGTGACACAGCTGGGGACACAAGGACACAGAAGCGGGGACAAATTTGGGGTTATGGTGACACAAAAAGGGACACGACCAGAGAGGGTTGGGGACAAAAGTGGGGACACAACCGAGGACACAACCATGGTGCCACAGCCCAAAACGGTGACAAAACCAGGGGACAACAATGTGAGGGACACAACAGGCACGGCCGGGTGTAGCAGGGACTGTGCTCAGGGTGTGGGGGGGTTCAGGTGTCACTGTGCCCTCAGTGTCACCTCGTGTGGCGTTGTCACCGTGGTGGGGGTGAGGTGTGTCCGACTGTGCCATGTGGGGCTGTCACACAGTGTCACATTTGTCGCATTTTGTGTCACATTTGTCACATTTTGTGCCCGACTGTGCCACATGGGGCTGTGTCAGGCTGTACCTTTGGGTTGTACCTCAGACTGTGTCACACTCGTGTCACCTGTCACCTGCCGTGTCCGGCTGTGCCGTGCTCACACCGTGACCCAGTGACACCCTGTGACATCACACCCTGTTGCTCCCTAAATTTCTCCTTCTCTTCCCCCAAATCCCCCCAAATTCTCCCCAACCCCTTGTGCCCCCCCACAAAACACCATTTTCCTTTCCCCCAATCCCCCTCTCTGCTGTTCTCCCCCCAAATTCCCCTTTCTTGCCAGAATTATCCCCAAAACCTCCTGCTCCTCCTGGATTCCCCTCCCTGACCTCCAAACACCAAAATTCTCCTTTTTTTTTCTCCATTTTTTGCCCCTAGTCCCTCCTGCCCCTCCAAAACACTCCTCAAACACTTTTTACTGCTCCACTTGTTCCCACAAACCCCATTCCTTCCCCAAAACACCCGAAACCCCCCTCCT
>NW_005054831.1:41094-41998 GCF_000277835.1 Geospiza fortis
TGGGGTGTCCGAGAGTGGCTCAGAATCCCCTGGCAGCGTTTTGGTCTCCCTAGGAGCGGCTCAGGGAGCCTCGGGATGAGTTTTGGGGTGCCCAGGAGGCCTCGGGAAAAGTATTGGGGTGTTTTGGAGGGGTTTGGGGGTGTCCTGAGGGGCTTTGGGTCTCTGGAGGTGTTTGTTGGGGCCTTAAAAGAGCTTTAGGCTGCTGTGAAGGAGACTTGAGGTGCCTGGAGGTTTTTAGGGGAATTCTGGAAAAGCTTTCAGTGTCCTGGAGGGGTTTTGGGGTCCCTGGGAGTTGGTCAGACAACCCAGGTGAAATTTTGGGGTGAATAAAGTGTTTATTGGGGGGTCACTTGGGGTACCCCCACCCGTTTAGGGTTTTTGAGGGGGGGCTCGTGGATGAATTTGGGGGTCCCCAGGTGCCTCAGTTTCCCTTTTCCCCCCTCAGAAACGGATGTCAGTGACCGAGGGGGGCATCAAGTACCCCGAAACCACCGAGGGGGGACGCCCCAAACTTGGGGGGCTCATGGACCCCCGGCAGGGCGTCATCGAGAGAACGGGGCGCTGCCAGACCTGTGCTGGTGAGTTTGGGGGGCCTGAACCCCCAAATCCTCCACCCTGAACCCCAAAAATCCTTCTGGGAGGGGATCTTGAACCCCAGAATCCTCATGAGGGGACCCCAAAGCCCCAAATCTTCACAGGGACCCCCTGAACCCCCAAATCTCCAACATGAAGGGCCCTGAACCCCCTAAAATTGCCTTTTTTTGGGGGGCATTTATTGGTTTTGGGGTGTCTTTTTTTGGAGGTTACCCTTTTTGGGGAGCTCCCCTCATTTTGGGGCTTTTAATTTTTTGGGGGCTTTTAATTTTTTGGGGGCTTTTAATTTTTTGGGGCATTTCCATTTTTT
>NW_005054831.1:42034-43997 GCF_000277835.1 Geospiza fortis
TTTTTTTGGGGGGTTTTTTTTTTTTTTTTTGTTGAGGTTTCCCATTTATTGGGGTGCTCATTTTTATAGGATTTTTTTAGGCTTCTTCCCCTCCCACCCCAAAACCCCATTCTGGGGTGGGTTCCCTCTATGCCAACCCCTCCCAACCCAATTTTGGGGTGTCCCCAGGGAACATGACGGAGTGTCCGGGTCACTTTGGCCACATCGAGCTGGCCAAGCCCGTGTTCCACGTGGGATTTTTGGGTAAAACCATGAAAATCCTGCGCTGCGTCTGCTTCTTCTGCTCCAAGCTGCTCGTGGACTCGGTGAGACCCCAAAAAACCCCAAAAGTTTGGGGGGGAGGGGTTGGTTTGGGCTGGAAATGGCCCAAAATGGCCCCGTGGTGGCACCTTGGGGACATCTCGGGGACATCTCGGGGATGGGGGGTGGTGTTGGGTTTGGGGGGTTTGGGACCATTTTGGGGGTGCTGGGGAGTTAGAGGGAGGTGACAAAATTGGGGGACACCAAGGGAAGGTGACAAATTTGGGGACATCAAGAAGAGGTGACAAAGTTGAGCGACACAAAGAATAAGTGACAAAATTTGGGGACACAAAAGGTGACAAAGTTGAGGGACACCAAGGGGAGGTGACAAAATTGAGGGCCACATCAAGAGGGGCCAACAAGAGTCGGGGGACACAGCGTTGTCACCTGCTGGAAGCTCTGGAGATGCTGAGGGACCACAATGGGACAACAGCAGACACCCAAAATCACCTTTTATGACCCCAAAACCACAACGTGACCCCAGAATGGCATTTCCTGACCCCAAAATGCCGTTTTCTGACCCCAAACCTGCGTGGATTTTTTTGAGCAGAACAACCCCAAGATCAAGGACATCCTGGGCAAGTCCAAGGGGCAGCCCAAGAAGAGGCTGACCCACGTCTACGACCTGTGCAAGGGCAAGAACATCTGCGAGGGCGGCGAGGAGATGGACCACAAGTTTGGGGTGGAGCAGCCCGAGGGCGACGAGGACCTCACCAAGGAGAAGGTGGGCACCCCAAAATCCCCATTTCTGGCCCCAAAATTCTCGTTTGTGGCACAAAATCTCCATTTCTGGACCCAAAACTTCTGTTTGTGGCCCGTTTTTCCCCCTTTTCTCAATTTTAGGGCCACAGTGGCAGTGGGCATTACCAGCCATTGCTGCTACCCAATTAATAACCCCGTTAACATCTCTGTTACACCGGTAATCCCCCTTTTTCACCCCAATAACCTCGTTTCTCCCCCAATAATCCTATTTTTAACCTTTTTTCCCCCTTTTTAACCCAAATAACCCCATTTTTCGCCCATTTCTCCCCATTTTAGGGCCACGGGGGCTGCGGGCGGTACCAGCCCATTATTAACCCCATCTCTCATCCCAATAACCCCATTTTCCATGGCAGTATCCCCATTTTTAACCCATTAAACCCCGTTTTTCCCCCATTTTTAACCCATTTTAGGGCCACGGTGGCTGCAGGCGGTACTAACCGTGCATTAACCCCATTTCTCAACCCAATAGCCCCATTTTTCGTGGCAATATCCCCATTTTTAACCCCATTTTTCCCCACATTTCCCCATTTTAGGACCACGGGGGCTGCAGGCAGCAGCAGCCGCGCATCGGCTGCAGGCGGTAGCAGCCGCGCATCCGCCGCTCGGGGCTGGAGCTCTGTGCCGAGTGGAAGCCCCAATAACCCCATTTTTCACCCCAATAACCCCATTTTCCCCCCATTTCTCCCCATTTCAGGGCCACGGGGGCTGCGGGCGGTACCAGCCGCGCATCCGCCGCTCGGGGCTGGAGCTCTACGCCGAGTGGAAGCACGTCAACGAGGACTCGCAGGAGAAGAAGATCCTGCTGAGCCCCGAGCGCGTGCACGAGATCTTCAAGCGCATCTCGGACGAGGAATGCTTCGTGCTGGGCATGGACCCCAAATTTGCCCGGCCCGAGTGGATG
>NW_005054831.1:44007-60352 GCF_000277835.1 Geospiza fortis
GGGTTTTGAGGTCATTTTCTGGGGTTTTGGGGGTGTTTGGGGTGGGTTTTGGGGTCCCTGGGGCACCGTGCCCCCGCTGTCCATGTCCCCAGCCGTGGTCGTGCAGGGCTTTGCCCACAGCTAGGTGGGCACTGGGGCAGCTTTTGGGGGCTCCCGGGGTGGATATTGGGGTCCCTGATGCCTTCTTAGGGTCCCCAATCCCCTTTTGGGGTCACCCCTAGCACTCTTTGGGGTATCCCCATTTTTTTCCTCACCCTAAATCCACCCTAAACCCTTCCTAAGGCCCTTTGGTCTTTCTCATCTCCCTCCATCAACCCCAACCCCCCCCATGAATAAATTTTGGGGTCGCCCCATTAATTTTGGGGTGTCCCCAGGATGACCTGACCCACAAGCTGGCCGACATCGTCAAGATCAACAACCAACTGCGGCGCAACGAGCAGAACGGGGCGGCCGCGCACGTCATCGCCGAGGACGTCAAACTGCTGCAGTTCCACGTGGCCACCATGGTGGACAATGAGCTGCCCGGCCTGCCCAGGGTACAGGGGGGTCACAGGGGGGTTTTGGGGGGTCACTGAGGGGTTTTGGGGTGACACAGGCTGAGGGACATTCAGGTGGTGGCCCCATGTCCCCCCTGTGAACGTCAAATGGCTCCAGGTCCACGTGGCCACCATGGTGGACAAGGAGCTGCCCAAGATCCAGGAGAGTCTCAGGGGGGCACAGAGAGGTTTTTGGGGGTCACGGAGGGGGTTTGGGCATCACAGAAGGATTTTGGGGTGTCATGGAGGGGTTTTTGGGGGTCACAGAAGGATTTTGGGGTGTCCCAGATGGGACAGAGAGGGGACAAGCAGGGACAGAGCCCAAAGTCCCAGCGGGACCTGGGGACATTCCCAGGAGGGATCAATTTGTGTGCCCTGGTGGGTTCTGGATTTTTGGGGTGATTTTTGGGGTTCTGACCCCCCAATTTCTCCTCGCCCAGGCCATGCAGAAGTCGGGGCGCCCCCTGAAGTCCCTGAAGCAGCGGCTGAAGGGGAAGGAGGGTCGGGTTCGGGGCAACCTCATGGGGAAACGCGTGGACTTCTCTGCCCGCACGGTCATCACCCCCGACCCCAACCTGGCCATCGACCAGGTGGGCGTCCCCCGCTCCATCGCGGCCAACATGACCTTCGCCGAGATCGTCACGCCCTTCAACATCGACAGGTGGGGTTTGGGGGGGTTTATAGGGGATTTATGGGGTTTGGGGTGGATTTATGGGGTTTGGAGGGGATTTGGGATGGATTTAGGGAGGTTTGGGGTGATTTAGAGGGAGTTTGGGAGGTTTGGTGTTGGTGTCCTCCGCTCCATCGCGGCCAATGTGAGCTTCGCCGAGATTGTCACGCCCTTCAACATCGACAGGTGGGGTTTGGGGGGTTTGGGATGGATTTATGGGGTTTGTAGGGGATTTTGGGGGGTTTGTAGGAGATTTATGGGGCTTTGAGGTGAATTTATGGGAGTTTGGGGTGGATTTATGAGGTTTTGGGATGAGTATCTTCTGTTCTATCACCATCACTGTAACCTTTGGTGACATTGTCACCTTCATGAGTGGCTGGAGGAGTTTGGGGAGGATCTGTGGGACTTTGGGGCAGATTTTGGGGTGAATTTGGGGAAGTGTCTGGTGTGGTTGGAGGATTCTGGGGAAGTTCAGGAAGATTTAAGGGTTAAAGGGATTAAATTAAAGGGATTTTGGGGCTATTGGAGGGATTTTAGGACAGATCTGGGGCAGTTTTGGGACAATTTAGGACCATCAGGGAGCTTCGGGGTGATTTGGGGGTCATTTTGGGGTTTGAGGTGGATACGGGGTGGAGACATTAGAATTACTTTAAACAGATTCCAATAACCCAAACCCACCCCAAACACCTTTGAACCCCACTGATCCTTCTCCAGCTGGCTCTGAGAGTTCTGAGGTGACTCCCAGAGCCCCAAAATCCCCTAAATTGACCCCAAAAACCGCGCAGGCTGCAGGAGCTGGTGCGCAGGGGGAACAGTCAGTACCCGGGGGCCAAGTACATCATCAGGGACAACGGGGACAGGATCGACCTCCGCTTCCACCCCAAACCCAGCGACCTCCACCTGCAGATCGGCTACAAGGTCAGCACCCCAAAACCCCAAATCTGGCCAGGGACCCCAAAATCCCCAAATCTGGCCAGGGACCCCAAAACCCCAAATCTGGCCAGGGACCCCAAAAACCCCAAATCCGGGCGGGGACCCCAAAATCCCCAAATCCGAGCAGGGACCCCAAAACCCTAAATCCGAGCAGGGACCCCAAAACCCCAAATCTGGGCGGGGACCCCAAAAACCCCAAATTCAGTGAGGGACCCCAAAAAACCCAAATCTGGGCAGGGACCCCAAAAACCCTAAATCCGGGCAGGGACCCCAAAAACCCCAAATTCAGGGAGGGACCCCAAAAACCCCAAATCTGGGCAGGGACCCCAAAAACCCCAAATCTGGGCAGGGACCCCAAAAACCGCAGCAGGATCTCAAAAATCTGAGGGACACAAAAAATCTGGGGGACACCAAAATCCACAGCGAGATCCCAAAATTCTTAGGGACACCAAAAACTGGGTGTGGAACCCACATCTGTGGGGGGGGGATTGGTGGTTTTGGGGTTCAGAGCTCTGGATTTGGGGTCAGTCCCTGATTTTGGGGTTCCCAACTCTAGATTTGGGGTTCAATCCATAATTTTGGTGTTCACCACCACCAGGGAGTGAATTTAACTCCAAACCCCTCATTCTCCTCACTCTGACCCCGCCATTTTTGGGGGGAAAGATGCCGTTTTTGGGGTGTCCCCCATTTTTGGGGTGTCCCCCTGATTTTTGGGGGCTTTGGGGACAGGTGGAGCGTCACATGTGCGACGGGGACATCGTCATCTTCAACCGGCAGCCCACCCTGCACAAGATGTCCATGATGGGCCACAGGGTCAGGATCCTGCCCTGGTCCACCTTCCGTCTGAACCTGAGGTAAAACACCCCAAAAACCTCAAAAATAACCCCAAATCTTGCCCTGGTCCATCTTCCATCTGAACCTGAGGTAAAACACCCCAAACACCCCAGAATTAACTCCAAAAACCCCAAAAATAACCCCAAATCCTGCTCTGGTCTACCTTCCATCTGAACCTGAGGTAAAACACCCCAAAACTAACCCAAATACCACCCTGGTCCACCTTGAGTGGTGAGATGAATCCATCCTTGGTGTGTCCCCAATGTCCCCATGATGTCCCCAATGTCCCCCCAGTGTCACCACGCCCTACAATGCTGACTTTGATGGCGATGAGATGAACCCGCCCCACGTCCTCACAATGTCCCCATGATGTCCCCAATGTCCCCGCAGTGTCACCACGCCCTACAACGCCGACTTTGACGGCGACGAGATGAACCTGCACCTGCCGCAGTCGCTGGAGACGCGGGCGGAGATCCAGGAGCTGGCCATGGTGCCCAGGATGATCGTCACCCCCCAGAGCAACCGGCCCGTCATGGGCATCGTGCAGGACACGCTGACGGCCGTGCGCAAGTTCACCAAGAGGGACGTCTTCCTCGAGAGGGTCCGTTCGGGGTCGTCTCGGAGGGTTTGGGGTCATCTTGGGGGGTTTGAGGAGGATTTGGTGTGGTTTGAGGTGATTCATGGTGGTTTTGGGGTGGTTTCTGGTGCCGTTGTGTTGGACGCGCTGATGGCCATGTGCAAGTTCACCAAGAGGGACGTCTTCCTCGAGAGGGTCCGTTCGGGGCCATCTCGGGGGTTTGGGGTTGTTTAGGGTGATTTGTGGTGGTTTAGGGTGGTTTTGGGGTGATTTGAGGGGTTTTAGGGCAGGTGTTTGAGGTGGGACACATTGATGGCCATGGACAAGGTCACCAAGAGGGACGTCTTCCCTGAGATGGTCTTGTTTGGGAGGATTTTGGGGACTTTTAGATCATTTTTAGGATATTTTGGGATCTCTGTGGGGTTTTCTTGGTTGATGACATCTTTGGGATGCCCTTCACGGCGAGGTGATGAACCTGCTGATGTTCCTGTCCATATGGGACATGGATTTTGGGGGGGTTGGGATATCTTTGAGGTCTTTTGGGTTCTCTATGGGTTCTCCTGGTTTGATGACATCTTTGGGGTGTTTTTGGGATGTCCTTCAGGGCGAGGTGATGAACCTGCTGATGTTCCTGTCCACGTGGGACGGCAAGGTGCCCCAGCCGGCCATCCTGAAGCCGCGGCCGCTCTGGACAGGGAAGCAGATCTTCTCCCTGATCATCCCCGGCCACATCAACTGCATCCACCCACAGCCCCCACCCCGACGACGAGGACAGCGGCCCCTACAAGCACATCTCCCCCGGGGACACCAAGGTGGGGCAGTGGAGGAGGTCCAGGGGGGCTTGGTGGGGTGGGAAGGGGATCTCAGGGGGCTTTGGTGGGATCTGAGGGGGCTTTGGGTGGGATCTGAGGGGGCTTTGGTGGAGCTTGCTCTGGTCTAGGAGGACTTTGTAGACTTGGAGATGACCTGGGGTGGTTTTTGGGGTGCTCCAGGTGGGTTTTGGGATTTTTTGGATCTTTGAGGTCCTGACCCCGTTCCTTGGACATCCCCAGGTGATTGTGGAGAACGGGGAGCTCATCATGGGCATCCTGTGCAAGAAGTCCCTGGGGACGTCGGCCGGGTCCCTGGTGCACATCTCCTACCTGGAGATGGGCCACGACACCACGCGGCTCTTCTACAGCAACATCCAGACCGTCATCAACAACTGGCTGCTCATCGAGGGTCAGCTGCTCCTGGGGGCTGGGGACCTTCCTGGTGGCATCTCATGGGGGTTTGCTCACCCAGGGACCTTCTCAGATCCCAGCTTGGTGGAGCTCTGGGATTCTTGGACCTCATTCTTGAGGTCCTGGTGGTTCTTGGACTCCCAATTTTGGGGGCTGGGGGTGCTGGGAACCTTCTTGGTGGCGTCTCATGGGGGTTTGGTCACCTGGAGACCTTCTCAGGTCCCATCTTGGTGGAGCCCTGAACCCCACATGTCCCCCCCAGGTCACACCATTGGCATTGGGGACTCCATCGCCGATGCCAAGACCTACCAGGACATCCAGAACACCATCAAGAAGGCCAAGCAGGATGTGATCGAGGTGGGGTTTGGGGAGGTTCCTGCAGGATCTCAGGAGGTTTGGGGACGTTCCTGGAGGTTCTCGTGGAGTTTTGGGGGTTTTTTTGAGGTTCTTGAGGTGGTTTTGGGCACCAGGAGACCCAAGACCAACATCTTCCAGGTTTGGGAGGTTCCAGAAGGTCTTGGTCTGGTTCCTGGAGGATCTCAGGGGATTTGGGGAGGTTCCTGGAGGATCTCAAGGGGTTTGGGGAGGTTCCTGGAGGATCTGAGCAGGTTTTGGTTGGTTCCTGTGGAGTTTTTGGGGCTTTTTGAAGTTCCCAGGTGCTTTTGGCCACTAGGAGGATTCAGGACACCGCAGTGACCATTCTGGGGTGGTTTTTGGCATCTCCAGGTGATCGAGAAAGCCCACAACAATGAGCTGGAGCCCACCCCGGGCAACACCTTGCGCCAGACCTTCGAGAACCAGGTGAACCGGATCCTCAACGACGCCCGCGACAAGACCGGCTCCTCTGCCCAGAAGTCCCTGTCCGAGTACAACAACTTCAAGTCCATGGTGGTCTCGGGGGCCAAGGGCTCCAAGATCAACATCTCCCAGGTTTGGGGGCTCCAGAAGGTCTTGGGGGGGCTTCTGGGTGGGGTTTTGGGCAGTTCCTGGAGGGCCTCAGGAGGTTGTTGGTGGTTCCTGAAGGATCTCAGGAGGTTTGAGGTGGTTCTTGGAGGATCTCAGGGGCTTTGGGGCAGTTCCTGGAGGATCTCAAGAGGTTTGTGGTGGTTCTTATGGACTTTTGAGTGGTTCCTGGAGGATCTCAGGGGGTTCCTGGAGGTTCCTTTGGATTTCCATGGAGTTTTTATGGATTTTGTTGGTTTCTGAGATGATTTTGAGGCGTGTCCCCACCCCGGTGTCCCCTCAGGTGATCGCGGTGGTGGGCCAGCAGAACGTGGAGGGCAAGCGGATCCCATTTGGCTTCAAGCACCGGACGCTGCCGCACTTCATCAAGGACGACTACGGCCCCGAGAGCCGCGGCTTCGTGGAGAACTCCTACCTGGCCGGCCTCACCCCCACCGAGTTCTTCTTCCACGCCATGGGTGGCCGAGAGGGCCTCATCGACACGGCCGTCAAGACGGCCGAGACCGGTCAGTGTCACCAGGGTGTCCCCATGGGGGTGTCAGGAGTCCAGAATTCCGCCCAAGGGGTCTTCAGGAGCTCAGAATGACAGTGTGGAAATGCTGAGGGGATCAAACCCTTCCTAGATGTCTCCTGGAGACCACAAACCCTCCTGAGATGTCTCCTGGAGACCACAAACCCATCTGAAATGCTTCCAGGATCCCCAAACGCTCCTGAGGTGTCTCCTGGAGACCACAAATCCTCCCCAGATGCCTCCAGGATCCCCAAACCTTCCCCAGATGCCTTCTGGAGACTTCCAGGAACACCCAGACCCATCCCAGATGCCTTTTGGAGACCCCAAACCCTCGTTAGATGTTTCCAAGAACCCCAGACCTGCCCCAGATGCCTTTTGGAGACCCCAAACCCTGCCCTGATGCCTCCAGGATCTCCTACCCTCCCCCAGATGCCTTCTGGAGACTTCCAGGAGCCCCAAATCCATTCCAGATGCCCTCTGGAGACTCTCAACCCCCCCCCCAGATGCCTCCAGGATGCCCAAACCCTCCTTAGATGCCTTCTGGAGACCTCCAAGAACCCCAAACCCTCCCCAGAGTCCCCAAACCCTCCCCAGATGCCTCCAAACCCTCCCCAGATGCCTCCAGGAACCCCAAACCCTCCCCAGATGGCTCCAGGATCCCCCCAAACCCCTCCCAGATGTCTCCTGACCCCTCCCGCCCCTCAGGGTACATCCAGCGGCGCCTGATCAAGTCCATGGAGTCGGTGATGGTCAAGTACGACGCCACGGTTAGGAACTCCATCAACCAGGTGGTGCAGCTGCGCTACGGCGAGGACGGGCTGGCCGGGGAGAGCGTCGAGTTCCAGAACCTGGCCACCCTCAAACCCTCCAACAAGGCCTTTGAGAAGAAGTGAGGACCAGGGTGGACACGGCCTGGGGCAGGGCGTGGTCATGGGTGGGGTCAGTGGCCATGGTTGGGGTCATGGAGGGGAGCATTCCAGGAGTTGGGGACATCTTGGTGTCTTCACAGGAGTTGGGGACACATTGGGGTCTTCTCCTGCCCCTTGTTCAGGCAGGATCTGGGGACAGCTTGGGGTCTGCAGATGGGAGTTGGGGACATCTTGGGGTCTCCAAGTGGTTCATTTCAAAAGTTGGAGACATCTTGAGGTGTTCAGATTTGGGTTGGGGACATCTTGAGGTCTTCAAATGGGAGTTGGGGACATCTTGGGGTCTTCAGGTGGCTCCTTCCAAGGTTTCAGACCCATCTTGAGGTCCCCAAGTGGTTCCTTCCAAGAGTTGGGGACATCTTGGGGTCTCCAGGCAGGAGTTGGGGACATCTTGGGGTCTTCAAGTGGCTCCTCTCCAATCTGGGTGACACTTGGGTGTCCCCAAGCTGCTCCAGCCCAACCTGGGTGGCATTTTGATGTCCCCAACCTCTTCCACCCCAAACCAGGACCCACCTTGGTGTCCCCAACCTTCTCCTCCCAAACTTTGGTCACGTTTTGCTGTCCCCAACCTTCTCCTACCCAACCTGGACCAGCTATTCTGGTGTCCCCAAGCTCCTCCAGGCTGCCGTGGGTGACGCTTTGGTGTCCCCTGGATGTCCCTGAGGTTGTCCCCGTGTCCCCCCAGGTTCAAGTTCGACTACACCAACGAGCGGGCGCTGCGCCGGACGCTGCAGGAGGAGCTGGTCAAGGACATCCTGTCCAACGCCCACATCCAGAACGAGCTGGAGCGCGAGTTCGACCGCATGCGCGAGGACAGGGAGGTCCTCAGGGTCATCTTCCCCACCGGGGACAGCAAGGTGACAACAAAACCCACCCCAAAACCCAATTGAGGTACCCCAAAACCCCACTGAGATACCCCAGAACCCAGCTGATGTCCTCCAAAACCCTACTGAGATACCCCAAAACCCAACCAAGATGCCTCATTTTTGGGGTTCTGATCCATTTTTGGGGTTCTGACCTCCATTTTTGGGGTCCCTCTCTCAATTTTTGGGGTTATTTTCCCATTTTTGGGGTTCCTCTCCTTATTTTTGGGGTTCCTCCCCCTGTTTTTTGGGTTCTGACCCCATTTTTGGTGTTCTTTTCCCATTTTTTGGGGTTCTGACCCCGTTTTTGGGGCTCCTCTCCCCACAGGTGGTGCTCCCCTGTAACCTGCTCCGCATGATCTGGAACGCGCAGAAGATTTTCCACATCAACTCCCGGCTGCCCTCGGACCTGCACCCGGTCAAGGTGGTGGAGGGTGAGTGGGGCAGGGCTCTGGGGTCCCTCAGGAAGGTTCTGGAGATCCTTCAGTCCATCGAGAAGGTTCTGGAGATCCTTGAGTCCCTCAGGAAGGTTCTGGAGGTCCTTGAGTCCCTCAGAAAGCTGTGATGGCTCTGAGGTCCCTCAGGAGGGTTCTGGAGGTCTCTTGAGTCCCTCAAGAAAGTTCTGGAGATCCTTCAGTCCCTCCGGAAGATTCTGGAGATCCTTCAGTCCCTCAGGAAGTTGTGATGGGTTTAGGGTCCCTCAGGAAGGTTCTGGAGATCCTCGGGTCCCTCAGGAAGGTTCTGGAGATCCTTGGGTCCCTCAGGAAGCTGTGATGGGTTTGAGGACCCCCAGGAAGGTTCTGGCCATCCTCAGGACCCTGCAGTGACCTGGTTGTCCCCTCAGGGGTGAAGGAGCTGAGCCGCAAGCTGGTGATCGTCAACGGGGAGGACCCGCTGAGCCGGCAGGCGCAGGAGAACGCGACGCTGCTCTTCAACATCCACCTGCGCTCCACGCTCTGCAGCCGCCGCATGGTGGAGGAGTTCCGGCTCAGCGGGGAGGCCTTCGACTGGCTGCTGGGCGAGATCGAGTCCAAGTTCAACCAGGCCATCGTGAGTGGGGATTTGGGGTCATCTTTGGGGGGTTTGGGGCTGGCTGCTGGGGGAGATCGAGTCCAAGTTCAACCAGGCCATCATGAGTGGGGATTTGGGGTCATCTTTGGGGTTTGGGGTATTTGGGGCCAGTATTTGGGGTGCCTTCAACTGGCTGCTGCGGGAAATCAAGTCCAAGTTCAACCAGGCCATCGTGAGAAGGGGATTTGGGGTGTTTGGGGTCATCTTTGGGGTTTGGTGACTCCACTGTCACATTCTCCTGTCCCCATGTCCCCTCAGGCCCACCCCGGGGAGATGGTTTGGGGTCACTCTGGATGGTTTGGGTCACTGTGGGGTTTGGTGACACTGCTGTCCCCTCAGGCCCACCCCGGTGAGATGGTGGGCGCGCTGGCCGCGCAGTCCCTGGGCGAGCCGGCCACGCAGATGACCCTCAACACGTTCCACTACGCGGGGGTGTCGGCCAAGAACGTCACCCTGGGCGTGCCCCGCCTCAAGGAGCTCATCAACATCTCCAAGAAGCCCAAGACGCCGTCGCTTACCGTGTTCCTGCTGGGCCAGAGCGCCCGCGACGCCGAGCGCGCCAAGGTGGCACCGGGGACGCGCTGGGGACAGCAGATGGGGTGGGATGGGGGTGGTGGCCCCGTGGGGCTGTGTGACCTCCTTGTCCCCACAGCCCTGTGGTGGCTGCACAGGGCTTCATGTCCCTGTGGTGGCCCTGTGGGTTTGTGTCCCCTCTGTGTCCCCGTGTCTTCCATGTTCCCATGTCCCTGTCCTATGTCCCCCTCAGGACATCCTGTGCCACCTGGAGCACACCACACCCAATGTCCTCATGTCCCCTGACTGTTCCTAATGTCCCCTGACTGTCCCCAATGTCCCCAGGACATCCTGTGCCGCCTGGAGCACACCACGCTGCGCAAGGTGACGGCCAACACCGCCATCTACTACGACCCCAACCCTCAGAGCACGGTGGTGGCCGAGGACCAGGAGTGGGTCAACGTCTACTACGAGATGCCCGACTTCGACGTCAGCCGCATCTCGCCGTGGCTGCTGCGCGTCGAGCTCGACCGCAAGCACATGACCGACCGCAAGCTGACCATGGAGCAGATCGCCGAGAAGATCAACGCCGGTGGGTGGCCGGGCATGGGGTTCGGGGGGTCTTTGGGGGACCTGGAGGGGGTTTGGGGTGAGGAGGAGGAGGTTTGAGGGTGTCTGAGGAGCTTTTGGGGGGTTCTGGGGGGTTTTGAGGGGCCTGAGAAGGATTTAAATTGACTTGGATGAGTTCTGAGGGCATCTGAGGAGCCTTTTGAGGGTCTTGGGTGACGCTTGAAGGCATCTGAGGGCTCTTCAAGGAGTTCTGTGTGAGCCTGGAGGAGCTTTGGGCCTTCCTGGCAGACCTTTGAGGACACCCTGGAGGTCCCTTGGGTGCCGTGACCTCGGAGGTGACCCTGTCCCCACCCCGTGTCCCCTCCCAGGCTTCGGTGACGACCTCAACTGCATCTTCAACGACGACAACGCCGAGAAGCTGGTGCTGCGCATCCGCATCATGAACAGCGACGAGAACAAGATGCAGGAGGTGGGCAGGGACCTGGGGCCACCTCAGGGGACACCTGGGATGGCCTGGGCCTCCTCACCTGTGCCCCACCGTGTCCCCAGGAGGAGGAGGTGGTGGACAAGATGGATGACGACGTCTTCCTGCGCTGCATCGAGTCCAACATGCTGACGGACATGACCCTGCAGGGCATCGAGCAGATCAGCAAGGTGGGGACACCTGGAGGGGCTTGGGACCACCTGGAGGGGTCCATGAATGAATGGGAGGTCTCCAGAGATACCATGGTGACCTTTAAGAGGTTCCAGAAGACCTTTAGAAGGTCCAGGATGGTCCCTGGTAACACCTGTGGGTACCTGAGAAGGTCTTTGAGTACCACCAGGTGCTCTAAGGGTTCAAGATCTCCAGGTAGATCTTGAGGAGCCTCAGGAGCTCCCCATGGAGACTTTTAGGTGGTTCCAAGAGATCTTTAGGAGATCTGGGACACCCATGGTGACCCCACGGTGACACCTGTCCCCACCTGCCCAGGTGTACATGCACCTGCCGCAGACAGACAACAAGAAGAAGATCATCATCACCGAGGACGGGGAGTTCAAGGCTCTCCAGGAGTGGATCCTGGAGACCGACGGCGTCAGCCTCATGCGGGTGCTGAGCGAGAAGGACGTGGACCCCGTGCGCACCACGTCCAACGACATCGTGGAGATCTTCACCGTGAGTCACCTGGGCTGGGACACACCTGGGTCCCCAGGCTAATGGGATTCCCAAAGCCCTGGATTCCAGGATTTCTCACCCTTTGGATTTGGGAGATTCCCAAAGCCGTGGATCTCAGGAATTCCTGTCCCCTGGATTTTGGGATTTGTGGATCCCTTGGATCTCAGGAATTCCCACCCCCTGGATTTGGGATTTCCCACCCTCTGGATTTCAAGATTTCCCACCCCTTGGATTTGGGGAATCCCCACCCTCTGAATTTTGGGATTTGTGGATCCCTGGAGTTTGGGGATTCCCACCCCCCAGATTTTGGGATTCCCACCCCCTGGATTTGGATTTCCCACCCCATTTTGTGGTTTTGGTCCCCGCAGGTCCTGGGGATCGAGGCGGTGCGGAAGGCGCTGGAGCGGGAGCTCTACCACGTCATCTCCTTCGACGGCTCCTACGTCAACTACCGGCACCTGGCGCTGCTGTGCGACACCATGACCTCGAGGGGACACCTGATGGCTATCACCCGGCATGGCGTCAACCGCCAGGACACTGGGCCGCTCATGAAGTGCTCCTTCGAGGAGACGGTGAGGGGACAATGGGGTTTGGGAACAAGGATTGGGGTTTGGGAACGGGGATTGGGGTTTGGGAACAAGGATTGGGGTTTGGGAACGGGGATTGGGGTTTGGGAACAAGGATTGGGGTTTGGGAACGGGGATTGGGGTTTGGGAACAAGGATTGGGGTTTGGGAACGGGGATTGGGGTTTGGGAACAAGGATTGGGGTTTGGGAACCGCCAGGGCACTGGGCCGCTCGTGAAGTGCTCCTTCGAGGAGACGGTGAGGGGACAATGGGGTTTGGGAACAAGGATTGGGGTTTGGGAACGGGGATTGGGGTTTGGGAACAAGGATTGGGGTTTGGGAACGGGGATTGGGGTTTGGGAATTGCCAGGACACCGGGCCGCTCATGAAGTGCTCCTTCAAGGAGATGCTGTGGGAACGGGATCAGGAATGGGATTTGGGAACAGGGTTTGGGGTTTGGGAACCACCAGGATAGCGGGCGAGGTGCTCCTTTGAAGAGACAGTGAGGGGACAGTGGGGACAGTGGGGTGGGAATGGGGATTTGGGAATGGCCAGGACACCAGGCCACTCATGAAGTGCTCCTTTAAGGAGATGGTGAGGGGACAATGGGATTTGGGAACAAGGATTGGGGTTTGGGAATGGGAATTGGGGTTTGGGAACAGGGATTGGGGATTGGGAACCGCCAGGACACCAGGCCCCTCATGAAGTGCTCCTTCGAGGAGATGGTGAGGGGACAATGGGGACAATGGGGACAATGGGCTGGGAATGGGGTTTGGGAATGGGGATTGGGGTTTGGGAACTGCCAGGACACCGGGCCGCTCATGAAGTGCTCCTTCAAGGAGATGGTGTGGGAACGGGATCAGGAATGGGATTTGGGAACAGGGTTTGGGGTTTGGGAACCACCAGGACACCAGGCCTCTCATGAGGTGCTCCTTTGAAGAGACAGTGAGGGGACAGTGGGGACAGTGGGGTGGGAATGGGGATTTGGGAATGGCCAGGACACCAGGCCACTCATGAAGTGCTCCTTTAAGGAGATGGTGAGGGGACAATGGGATTTGGGAACAAGGATTGGGGTTTGGGAATGGGAATTGGGGTTTGGGAATGGGAATTGGGGTTTGGGAACAGGGATTGGGGATTGGGAACCGCCAGGACACCAGGCCCCTCATGAAGTGCTCCTTCGAGGAGATGGTGAGGGGACAATGGGGACAATGGGGACAATGGGCTGGGAATGGGGTTTGGGAATGGGGATTGCTCCTTGGGAACTGCCAGGACACCGGGCCGCTCATGAAGTGCTCCTTCAAGGAGATGGTGTGGGAACGGGATCAGGAATGGGATTTGGGAACAGGGTTTGGGGTTTGGGAACCACCAGGATAGCGGGCGAGGTGCTCCTTTGAAGAGACAGTGAGGGGACAGTGGGATGGGAATGGGGTTTGGGAACAGTGATTGGGGTTTGGGAATGTGGTTTGTGAATTGGGGTGGGAACAGGGTGGGAATGAAGTGGGTACAGGAATTGTGTGGGAACAGGGTTTGGGGTAGGAATGGGGACGGGAATGAGAATTGGGTCGGGAACGGGGTGGGAATGGGTTTTAGGGGCTGGGAATGGGGGATTCTGTGAACATTTTATAGGATTTAGGGTTCAAGAATCACATTCAAAGGTTGAAGCTGATTTTGGCGTGTGTCCCCCACACTCAGGTCGATGTCCTGATGGAGGCAGCTGCCCACGGGGAGAGCGACCCCATGAAGGGTGTGTCCGAGAACATCATGCTGGGCCAGCTGGCCCCGGCCGGCACCGGCTGCTTCGACCTCCTGCTGGACGCCGAGAAGTGCAAGCACGGCATGGAGATCCCCAGCGCCCTGCCCGGCCTCGGCGTCGGCGGCCGCGAGGGCCCCAAACCCTGGGGACACCCCCAGAACCCTGGGGACACCCCCCAGGAAAACGGGGACAACCCCCAAGAAAATGGGGACACCCCCTGGGAAAATTGGGACAACCCCTGAGAAAATGGGGACAACCCCAGGAAAATGAGGATGACCCCAGGAAAACTGGGGACAACCCCAGGAAAATGGGGACAGCCCTGGGAAAGTGGGGACACCCCTTGGAATGGTGGCCAGGTTCCTCCAGGAGCAGCTGGGGACACCCCAAGGGTGGTGGCACCAAGACCTTCAAGGTCATGGTGGTCGTTGGCCACTTGTGGGCAAGAGGGGACAGCCTCAGATTTTGGGGTCTGTGTGGATTTTGGGGTACGCCAGACTGGATCCTGTGAGGGAAGAGTTTGGGTTGCGGTGATGGTGACAGGAAGACCCCCCAGCGTCACCATAGTCACCACCGTGTCCCAGCCCTGGTCAGCTGGTGTTCTCCAGATGTTGGTGTCCCCCCGATTTTGGGGTCAACCCCAAATTTTGGAGTCCATTGGGGAGGAGGGGACACCCCAAGGGGTGGTGGTGACACAAAGACCCCAAATGTCACCATGACCACCACCATGTCCCAGCTTTGGTCCCCTAGTGTCCCCCAGATGTTGATATCCCCCAGATTTTGGGGCTTCTCATATGTTGGTGTCCCTCTAGTATTGATGTCCCTAGATTTTGATGTCTCCCAGATTTTGGTGTCCCCCCAATGTTGATGCCCCCCGGATTTTGGGGTCACCCCCATATTTTGGTGTCCCCCCATTTTTGGGGTGCCCCTGACCCCTTTCTCTCTCTCCGCAGCCACCGGGATGTTCTTCGGCTCGGCCCCCAGCCCCATGGGGGGGATGTCCCCGGCCATGACCCCCTGGAACCAGGGGGCCACCCCGGCCTACGGAGCCTGGTCCCCCAGCGTGGGTGCGTGGGGCACTGGGAGGGACTGGGAGGGACTGGGAGGGGTCTGGGGTAAAATGGGGCTCACTGGGATGGCTGTGGGGCAGGTTTGGGGTGTCCTGGGGTGAACTGGGGATGGTGAGGGGTCCCCCTGACCCCCATTTTCCCCACGGGCAGTGGGATGGGGCTGGGTTGTGTTTGGGGGTAGTTTTGGGGTCTCAGGCTGGATTTGGGGGTAGTTTTGGGGTCCTGGGCTGTATTTGGGGTCCCCCTGACCCCCATTTCCCCCCACAGGCAGCGGGATGACCCCGGGCGGGGCTGGGTTCTCCCCCAGCGCCGCCTCCGACGCCTCCGGGTTCAGCCCCGGTTACTCCCCGGCCTGGTCACCCACGCCCGGCTCGCCGGGGTCACCCGGCCCCTCCAGCCCCTACATCCCCTCCCCCGGTGAGTACAGCCCCCAAAACACCCCAAAATACCCCGAAATAACCCCAAAATGCCCTGAAATACCCTTAAAATAACCCAAAACACCCATAAAGCACCTTTAACCCTTAACAACAACCTGAAACACACTGAAACACCCCGAACACCCCAAAATACCCTGAAATACCCTTAAAATAACCCAAAACACCCATAAAGCACCTTTAACCCTTAACAACAACCTGAAACACACTGAAACACCCCGAACACCCCAAAATACCCTGAAATACCCTTAAAATAACCCGAAATACCCTGTAACACCTAACAACACCCCAAACCACACTGAAATAACCTAAAAATACCTGTAAGACACCATGTAACCTCCCAACAACACCCGAAACATGCTGAAACACCCTGAACACTCTAAAATACCCCTAAATACCACTGAAACACCCCTGAAACACCTTGTAATCCCTTACAGCGCACTGAAACACCCCAAACATCCTGCAATATCCTAAAATACCCCAAAACACCCACAGGAGACCCTGTAATCCCTAACAACACACTAACATCACCTGAAAACACGCTGAAACACCCCTAACACCCCATAACACCCTAAAATATCCCGAAAATAATCCAAAATGCCCTGTAACCCCTAACAACAGCCCAAAACACACTGAAACACCTCAAACACCCTGTAGCACCCTAAAATACCCCTAAAATAACCCAAAACACACATGAAACACCCTGTAACCTGTAGCAACACCCCAAAACACCCTAAAATAACCTCAAATACTCCAAATACCCTGTAACCCCTAACAACACCCTGAAACATCCCAAGCCAGCCCCATAACACCCCCTCACTGAGCTCCACAACACCTGAACAACACCTCCAAGCGACCCACAACACCCCAACACCACCAACAGCCCCGCAACACCCTCCTGACCCCCGTGTCCCCTCTCCGCAGGTGGGGCCATGTCCCCCAGCTACAGCCCGACGTCCCCCGCCTACGAGCCGCGGTCGCCGGGGGGCTACACCCCACAGAGCCCCAGCTACAGCCCCACCTCGCCCAGTTACAGCCCCACCTCGCCCAGCTACAGCCCGACATCGCCCAACTACAGCCCCACCTCGCCCAGCTACAGCCCAACGTCTCCCAGTTACAGCCCGACCTCGCCCAGTTACAGCCCGACCTCGCCCAGCTACAGCACCACGTCCCCGAGCTACAG
>NW_005054831.1:61045-62056 GCF_000277835.1 Geospiza fortis
CCCACCTACAGCCTCACCAGCCCGGCCATCAGCCCCGACGACAGCGACGACGACAACTGAGGGCTCCGCCTGTGGGGACGGGGGTGGCACCCCCAAAAAACCCCTCGGATCCATGTGGGGATGGAGCTGTTGTCACCCCAAAATCCCCACATGGATACGGGGTCGGGGTTGTTGTCATCCCCCAAAAAACCCCCCCAGGCCGTGGGGGTGAGCCCCGGATCCATGTGGGGACGGGGTTGTTGTCACCCCCCAAAAACCCCACATGGATACAGGGTCAGGGTTGTTGTCACCCCAAAAACCCCCACAGACCGTGGGGGTGACCCAGAATTGATTTTGGGGATGTGGTGGTTGTCACCCCCCAACCCCAAAATTCTCATGGGGTTGGGGTTGTTGTCACCCCCAAAACCCCCACATGGATATGGGGTCGGGGTTGTTGTCACCATGGGGGTGACCCCAAAATTTCCACAGCAATGGCGGCGTCACCCCCTCAGACCCCCGCACTGCAATGGGGTCCGGGGTGTCGCCCCCCAAAAACCAAAAACCCAAATCTGGCTGTGGGTATGACACCCGAGTTTCCATGGCAATGGGGTTGTCGCCCCAAAAACCCCACAAGTTGTGGGGGTGACCCCAATACCCAACGGTGACGGGGTTGTCACCCCCAGATGGAAATGGGGTTGGGGTTGTCACCCCCAAACGCCCAAGTTGTGGTGGGGACAGGGCTGTTGTCACCCCCCAGGTCCCCCCAGACTGTTGGGGTGACCCTGGAATTGGGGTCACCCTGAAATTGTGGTGACACCAAAGGATGGTGGTGGCCAAATTTGGGGTCAGCCCAAAATTGGGGTCAGCCCTGAAGTTGGAAACACCCTCAGGTTTGAGGGGAAACCCCTGAATTGAACTTTTGGGGGACCCCAAAATTCACAGGGGGCAATCCCCAAACTGGGGCTGACCCCTAAACTGGGGGGTACCCCTTAAATGGGGTGAAACCCCTAAATTGGGGTGAAACCCTAAATT
>NW_005054832.1:0-724 GCF_000277835.1 Geospiza fortis
ATCATAAAATACACATTTTTCACAACCCTAATACTTTACCCCTTCATCCAGACATCCTTTAAACATCAGGTGAGGGAAGCTATCACAGTGAAGGGCTGGAGAGCCATGCCTGGGAACTGGGAAATCCTGCAGTACATCCGCCTTTGCAGGATTGTCACAAGGATTCCTGACTTTGCTGTGATAGTAGCCCAGCTTTTATACTGTTAAACAAACAAGCTGACATAGATTCTAGTTTCATTCTCCTGTTGGCTTTCTCACAAAGGCTGGCCAGAGCTCAAGGAGGAACCAAGGGAGTTGTCTTTGATCCTACATCCCCCTAACAAGGCCAGATGTGGCCTTGTCTGGTTTCTAGATACGGAAAGGGAAATACATATTTTGCCAATAAATGATCACACATAACAATATTTAGCTGAGTGAATATATATATAACATTTGGTTGGAAGGTTTGTGAGAAATGCATGTATTTTATGATTGGCTTTTCGCAAATATTAAAATGAATATTATATGTGTTGTGTTAGCAAGTAATGCTGTATTAATTCTCTTAAGTACTGTATAGTTTTAGGTTATAAAAAATTGCTAAAATAGAAACTATGCTATATAAGATGCTTTGTTTAAAAGAGAGGACTCGCAGCGAGATAACAGCCACAGGACACCTAAATCTTTCAGAAGAGAAGAATTTATTGCTTTCCTATCAGAAGAAACAAACTGCTTCCCGCCTCGAAGG
>NW_005054832.1:1565-5941 GCF_000277835.1 Geospiza fortis
AATTTTACCCAACAGTATCCGGGGTTGGACAACACAGCTAGATTGAGGGATGAAAAATTTTACCCAACAGTATCCGGGGTTGGACAACACAGCTAGATTGAGGGATGAAAAATCTAGATGAACACAAGGTTCATCTAGAGGTCTACTGTTGTGGTTCATGTTTAGTTTATTAAGTTATTGTTAAATGGTTCAATCTGTTATCCCCCCACATTTTCCCCAAGTTGGTTTTTCCCTAAGTTGTCCCCTCCCTTAAAGCTGTCCCTCAAGCTATTCCCCTCCCTTTGTTCTAGTCCCTTCCCTGCCTGTCAAGGCAACTCTGCCCTGCTCTCCCCCTTAAAGCTGTCCCTCAAGCTATTCCCCTCCCTTTGTTCTAGTCCCTTCCCTGCCCGTCAAGGCAACCCTGCCCCTTTTTCCTGAATGTTCCCTGCCACTCACCCCCTGGGCCAATCCCTGATTGAAACACCCACTTGGAACTCCCCTAATCCATGACACCCCATTGGCCCATGTGACCTTTCCCCTCTCCTCCCCCTATCCTGATTGGTCCCATAGTGTTGATGTAATCTGCTCACTCCTCCCCTGAGGATTCCCCATTGGTTAGCTGTTTGTATCTGAACAAAAAACCCCTGCATACTAGGGTGAGGGGTTCTTTTTTGTCCTACTCCTTCCACCTGGAATAAACTTTCCCGTGGAACGTCAAGACAAAGAGCCTCCTCCTTCGCCTGGTGCCTGCCATGGCTGTAACAGCGTGCACTGTAGAGCTTGCAGCTCTTCAGGTTCAGCTGTGGGCAAATCCCAGTCCCCAGCTGTTCCCCACTCCTGTTGTGGCTAAATGAGTGGGTATGAAGTAGTCTGGTGGGCTTCGGCAGTCTACTTTGGCTCGGGGCCTGTTGTTCAGGCCTTAGTATTTCAACCAGCACATTGCCAAACACCCTACATGTTTAGCAAAAATATACTGTGTTTTGTAGTGGATATGGTATTTCATGAACCTTTTCCCTTCTGTTTGTATTCTAATGGTGGCCCAACACCACAAAGGCATAAAGATGTAGCCTTCTAGTTAAAAAAAAATAATCTTCTCAATTTCAGATTAATTCCTTTGCAGAGTTTGCTTTAGCTGTATGAGGTGATGCAAAATAGAAAAGAAGTTGCATTTCTGGCCCAATGCATTTGTTGGGATTGGATTTGTGGGGCTTTGCATTTGCAGGGCTGTGAGTTTGCTTGGGTTACATTTGCAAGGCTTCAACTTGTGGGAGCCCAACTATATTCTAGGCTGCATCCAAAGCAGTGGGACCAACAGGTCAAAGGAAGGGATTCTGCCCCTCTACTCCACTCTTGTGAGAGCCCACATGGAAGACTGTACATTTCTGGAGCCCCAACATAGGGAGGATATTGACCTGTTGGAGCGAGTCCACAGGAGGCCATGAAGGTTATCAGAGGGCTGCAGCACCTCTGCTATGGAGACAGGCTGAGAGAGTTGGGGTTGTTAAGCCTGGAGAAGAGAAGGCTCCAATGAGAACTTAGAGCACCTTCCAGTACCTAAAGTGACTACAAGAGAGCTGGAGAGGGATTTTGGACAAGGGCGTGAGGCAATGGCTTCAAACTGACTGTGTGACTTGACACAGGCAGGCAGCTGGAACAACTGTTGGAAATTATATAACTTTTCTAATTATTTTTTCTAATTAATGGCTTTAATTAACTTTTAAATTGTTTTAATTAATCATAAGCAGTGTATTGATCATAAGAAGTCAAGCAGTGTAATTTTCCACTCTGGCCAGCACATAGCTAACTTTCTTTTCACAGACTCTTATTGCTAAAGTGTGATTATTAGATTACTGAAACTTTTAAGTTTTGCTAAACTAACCCTGATAAGTTTCGGTGAACAAAGCCTGGGAGAGTTAAAAGCTGGACACCTGGAATCCAGAATTTATAGCCCTCCGAGGACATGTTGGAGTAACCAGAAGATAAAGAAGCTACCAACAAAGACATTTCAGCCTGAGTGCTGGAGACTCCCTGTCTGGGAAAAAGATAATAAAAAGACTGAAAAACATGGACTGATTGGCATAAGAAGCAAGAAATCAATAACTAATAGAAGACAGAAAACTAATAATGAAGATAATTATGTAATTTAAAACAAATGAACATTAATTTCTTTGTTTGCTAAAAATAATTACATAAGTGAAAAGTTTTGAAAGTCGTGTGCATGTAGGTGGAGCCATCCCTGTGCACCCTGGCCAGAATAAAGTCATGCCTACTCCCTAATACTAAAAGAAATACTGTTAGAGAGTTTCATTTAACCTGACATTTTTGGTGACTGTGAAAAGTGCATATTATATGGCTCTGCACAGATATTTACTATATGTATTATGTTGCATTGATTAGTAGTGCTGTATTAACATTTTAATACTATGGTAAATGTAGTTTTGTAGTTAAAATGTAACTTTTGTAGTTAAAATAGAAACTATGTATATGGGATATTTTTTAAAGAAACGAATGAGGTACTCGTACCAGATAGCAGCCACAGGACACCTAAATCTTTCAGAGAAAGAGAATTTATTGCTCCATTATCAGAAGAAACTAACTACTTCCTGGCTCGCTCAGCCCTGAAGACGCTGTCAGGATTAAGAGGAAGAAGTTGACACTGACCAGACAGAATCCTTTGTTTGAATGGAATTTATGCATCATGTATGAGATGTATGAATATGTAACAGGCTACTGCTTTTAAGGGTTAATCCTCTGTTAACGTGTGTCCTTTTTTGGGCTTATTTTGCCCAGAAAGAGGTACCCAGACTGTCCGTAACTCTTTGTTTTTATTGTCTCGTATTGTCCTAATCCAAATTGTCCAAATTATTATTACTCTAATTATATTGCTATTTTTATAACCATTTTATTACTATTAAACTTTTAAAATTTTGAAAACAAGTGGTTGGTGTTTTTCACAGTGACACAACCACAAAACCATGGCTGAAATGCAAAAAGTAAATTAATTTCATTACCTCGCTAACCAGAGGATCCCAAAGCAACACCCGGGTGGAGACACACAAGTGGGAATGCAGGCATTGTTAGGCTCAGTCCATGCTAGTGGGTGGCAGATCTGCTGTTTGCAACAATGTAGGAGTGCTGGGGGGCAGGACGGTTGGGACGGAGACGAGAGATCTCTGAAGCCAGGTCGTGGAACTTGCGGTTTATTGCAAAGGGCGTGGGTGCAGGGCCCAGCTGCCAGCTGCAGCTCGGAGCAGGCCCGAAAGAGGGAGAGAGAGGTAAAGAGAGTGGTAAAGAGGATGAGAGGATGAGAGAGCGAGGTTCCCGTTACAATACAATAAATCTTCTGTGTTGAATATTCCAATTCTCACTAACCAATCTAATACAAGATACAAATCCTACAGCATTTACATACAGCCTATAAGAATCACTACATTACCATACTGCATTACATTTTAAACCCTAAAATCTACTCTTTGGACCCCTTCTGCCAAGCTAGTAGGGTCTGCTCGGACCCTTGGACCTGTCTGCAAGCAGAGGGTATTGTTTAATCAAAAGGGAATTACCTTCAGCGGGCCATACTATGGTTTTCCAGTTGTTTAGTAACTAAGGTATCTCAAAGCTTGCTTTCATTTTAATCTTGCTTATCGTTTCTATATTCTCAAAATCTTTTGCCAGGCAATCATATTTATAAGGCTTTCCTGTTTCATCTTCTCCAATGCACCAATTTATCCAGGGCCTGCGCACACATAGTTTAGCACCATGCTGTGATGTCCTCTGTGCTTTTTATGATCTCTGAGCTTTGATCTCTCTCCCAAAACAGGGAGCTCAAGAATGTCCATGAGACTGCCTCCAAGTCTCCCCAAACACCTACATTATCTCTAAGCAGAAATTCTACTTCTCAAAACAGAGGATAAACAGCAGTGGACAAAGTCACTTGAGCAAATCTACCATCCTCCTCACCATTCTTCCACTTTTAACCCTTTCCATCCAATACTGACAGAGAGCAGCTTTAGACTGGATTTTTGGAAGAATTTTTTTCCTGTGAGGGTAGTGAGGAACTGGAACAGGTTGCCTAGAGAAGCTGTGGTTGCCCCATCCTTGGAAGTGTCCAAGGCCAGGTTGTATGTGGCTTTGAGCAACTTGGTCTTTGGAAGGTGTACCTGCCCATGGGAGGGGGGAATTGGAGCTATATGAGCTTTGAGATATCTTCCAACCCAAACCAGTCTAGGATTCTGATTTGTGCATTTTTTGGGGGTGTGTTTGTAGGGCTTTGCACTCATGGGGGTTGTATTTCCGTGGCCATACATTTATGGGGGTTGCTAACGCGGCCCTGCGCATTTGTTGGGCTTCCAGTTTTGGATCTGTTCCTTTTTGGGGCCGCGCCTGCAGTTGCAGGA
>NW_005054832.1:6553-17049 GCF_000277835.1 Geospiza fortis
TCCCTCCCTGCCTCCTTCCCCATCTTCCCCTCTTTTCCTGAACGAGAAAAAAATATGATCGCCCCGCCTTCAAACTTTCAGTATTATTTTTTTTTTTAAATCCCGGCAACGGCTCTCCAACCGGCCTGTTCCCAGTTAAACTTTCCTCCGCTGCCGTTCGTGCAGACTGCTCTCATCCTCCTCTCTCCCGCGCGCTCGAAAAACCCTCTAGGTGGTTTTATGTGAGCCGCTTCTCGTTTACTTCTTTGAAATCTGCCATCTTATTTGCAGTAACAAAGAGCGGTGCCTTTAGCTCATTTTCAGACAGCATGTGGCTGCTCAGCACAAGGGCTTTTAATTAAGATCCTTCCTTCCTTCCTTCCTTCCTTCCTTCCTTCCTTCCTTCCTTCCTTCCTTCCTTCCTTCCTTCCTTCCTGCTGCATAGTTGAGCCTTATGTTTTACCTACGAAGACAGGTTAATTTGTGGGGTAATCTAGTTGAGACTTAAGTGTATCACTTAGTACCCAAATTGTGCTACTGCAAGCTAGTTCTTCTCAAACACATACAGTTAGAGTAGGATCGTGGTGTTTTTTACCACCACTTCTCAAATTATCTTGGTTAATAATAGTGTGCCACTGTCAACAGGCAAGAGTGAATTCAGGCTCCTGCACTGTTGTTACTTTGTTCAGTAATGTAGATAATTCCATGCAAGGTTGTTGAAAGAGCTCTACTGCCCTATAAAATTAAATGTGTTTTTGTACTCCAGCATCATGATAAGTAGGCAACTTGTCCTTCTGGCTCTCCTCTTATTTTTCTTGGTTGGATTGTGACTGGAAGGAGTTTCTTCTCACTTTGCAGTCATGAACCTCTTTTGATTTGCTTGTTGTGTAGGCATGTTTAATATTGATATAGAAACTTTATTTCAAAGAGCTGAAGCCTAAAGAAAAGCAGTCTCTAATTAGAATTCCTTTTTTAGGCAGATGGCTCTTTACATAATGCATTCAGTTGAAGCTAATACAATAGGGATGTGGGTTTTGAGAGGAATCAACAGATTTAGTGGAGAACAAAGGTGTGCCGAGGGCAGATCTGTGGATCCTGATGAGGCGCAGCCTTTGCTGTGCTGTTGTTAAGGTCTTGCTGGAATTTTAGGACTCTTCTATGTTGCTAACCTTGTGAAAAATCTACTTTTGCTTGAGGCTGGAATTTTCCATGTTTCTGGAGGTGATTTTGTTTTTTAAGTTTGAGCAAGTGCAGAGAACATTATCCCTGTGCAGATTACAATAAAGATGTTATCTAATACACCTATTTCTAGGGTATCAAAACATTAGACACAAGTGAAAAATCACACTGCCTGAGCAAGGTTTGATTCTTCCTTTTATTGCTTGGTGTAGCCACAATTGTTTTCTCTTGTGAGCTTTTGACAAATTACTATTTGCCCTTGTTGAAGGAAGCCTTCTGCAGGAAGAGGAATCTTGCAGGATCCTCTGAGGAAGAGTTCAGATTTGCCATGTCATTCTATGGCAAGGATTTTCACCACCTTCTGCTCTCTGAATGTGGTCTCTCCTGCCATTTCTGGGTTTTTATCCTCAACCCCAGGTACTAGGATGAGGAGGGGATGACCTCTTGCTCAGTGGGACTCCAGGGGTGCTTCCTCACAAGTGAGGTAGTTTGAGGTGCCTAGAACTGTACTGTGGAAATAGATCCAGTTGTAGAGGAGCTTATTGCCCTTCCCACTCTCATGGTGTAAGGTGCAGTAGTCTTCCTTCTCTGACCATATAGAAGTCTGTATTGAAAAGAGGAGTTGTTTTCAGCTGTATGCTTTCTCAAAAATAAGAATGTGGAGGGGGGAGTGGAACCAAAATGAAAAAAGAAACTTTCTAGGATTTAAAATGTGTATATATATAGTCATATCAGCATAGTAGCTCTACCTTGCTCACCATGTCCTGCCCCCCCATGCATTCAAAAACAAGATAGGGATTGGGATGTGTTTTTACTGTTGTATTAGTTTCTTGAATGCGATTAAGAAAACTGGAATTGTGTGCAGCAGAAACGTTTGCTCTGTTTATAGGATCAGTCTGTTGCATCTGTAAAGTGCTTTTCAAAGCAGTCGAAGTGCACAGGTTGAAGCTGAGAGGAGTAAAAATGCTGAGCTGCACTTGGTAGCTACATCAGATCAGTTTCTTCCACAAAGAAATGGTTGCTCCTACTTTTTTTTAACTGTGAATTTATGTTAAGATGAAAGAGTTGCCACTCAGTTGTCTTAAAACTCTTTTCCAGTTCCTTTTATGCTGTCATGTGTCTTACATTTTTGTAGCTACTGACAGTGAGATGAGCAGAATTGAGACTTATGATTCAGATATGCACACAAAAATAGTATTCTGGGGAGTGTTGACTCTTACTGTACAGAACAGTGTGTGTAGTACCTTCTTAGTACTCTCTCTTGCTCTTTAATGCTAATTGTTCTTATGTCTACAAACACTTTGTTCCTGTTCACCCTTTGGGCAAGTTGATAATAGTCTAATATGCTGGAATGTATCTGCAGTTTAATAATTCATATCTTCATCAAATCATAAACTGCCTTTTTTATTGATTTATGGATTTTTCTTTATCATAAAACTGCATTATTTAACAGCAAAACTGTAGTAATGTTTTGGTGGTTAAAAGCTATCAAATGTATATGCTAATTTTCTGACATTTTTGTGTTTGTCTAATTTTGGAGACAAGAGCCTTTCTTGTCCTTTATTCATGTGAAATGTTCTCGCAAGATGTCGATTTGTATGCTTTTCTAATTAGCCAGTTTGTTAGCATCGCATTACTGCCTAGTATCAAAATGCTGGAAATCTGTTTGGGATGGCTGTTACTAGTAAATCACATTCCAGAGTATCAGTGGCAGGTTCACTACCCTATTAGTTTACAGTAGGGTTTATCATATCAGTGTTGGACCTGGATTAACTGTCTTGCCCAAGATGTTGGATTACTGATTGCCTGGATCATATTCCTTTGGGTTACATCCCTGATTTCCAGCTTCATAACTGCTTGGTTTGTCTGCATAAGCGTATTGTTTCCTTTGCTTGTTGGAGGTTGATTGTTCTCCTCAAATTGCAAAATGTGGCTTAAGGTCACACTAGGGCACATTAATGGGAGTTTAAGTGAGGTCTTCAGGCTATATAGGATGTATGGAAGAATTATGGTGTTTGTTCAAGTTTGCATCAGTCTTGAAGGAAGAGTTTCAGTTAATGGTTACTTATCAATTCTCTGAGATAATAGTGTGTTTGTTACAGATCATCGAGGGTGTTTTTAATTACCTGGAAATCTGAACTTCTTTTGTCGTACAGATTTACTTATTCAGAGGCTCTTATTCTTGTTCCAATACTTAGAGTATTGCAGAACACTAGTTGTTGTTCACTTGTTTTATAATATACCTGTTAATACTTAGTTATTGAAATAAATTACTTTCTATAACATAGAATTATAGAATCGTTAAGGTTGGAAAAGACATTTAAGTTCGAATCCAAACATAATCAAGTACTTCTCTATAACTTTGTAACTTGTTAGTATTTTATCTTACTTGTCCCTTTTTTTCCCTGTTCTGCTTGCATCACACTATAGCAAAAGGGATGGAAATACCTTTTTGTTCCTTGGTGAATGAAGCTGAGAGCTTTACTACAAGCACTGTCTCCCGCTACTGTTTTTCCTCATGTTCCCTGTCTCTTCTCTCTGCCTCTGTTTTCCTAAAGCACTCTCTCACCAATTTTGTTTCCATGAAATTCCTGAGTAGAGGGAATTAAGAACTTCTTTGCTCAATATATTTGGCCCTATGTATTCAACTGTAAATCTAAGCTTGAACTGTAGTGTCCATTTGTAAAACATAAAAACTTGGCTTGTCTCCAAAATATACTAATGCTTCAGAGGAAATATGTCATGACGCTTATCAATATGTGCCAGATTGATACCCACTGACCTCACTCCCTCTTTTTGGAGATCAAAATTGCAAGATTAAAGACAAGATTTCTGTAGATGTAACTTCTAAAAGGAGGCTCCTGAATTAATGTGCAATTATGCATCAGCAGTGTTTAACAATATTCAAAATCTTAAACTGGCCTGGCTTTCAAAAATGCTGAAGAATTGGATGCTCCTACTGAGCGCAGTGGCAGCTGAGGGGTGACTTCAACATTTCTGAAGATCATTACACTTAAATAAGGGTTTATTTGCTTGATATTAGTCTTCTGAAAGTCAGCCATCAAAATTCCCATTCATGGTTTTAGGGATGTAAAAGAGCTGCATGTCTAATTTTAAGCATCTTTAAATAAAGCTCCTTTAGCTAGTAACTTTATCAAGTCCCTTATTTGTGATTACTTATATGTATCTATCTGGGATGCTGTTTTATATTTAAGGAAAATGATGTTCTATTTTGTTTTAGCTGGTAAACTTTGAGATTTACGTGAATTCGAGTTGCTGTGGAGAATGAATGGCAGGTTAAGCTTGACTTTTAATAGAGGCTTATTGATTTGAAGCATTAAAAGAAGCTAGTATTGAGGGAGAAATGTTAATAGCTAGGTAAAATGATCTTACTCAAACTTATAGGTAATTGTTTTCCTATGGGAGAAATTAGGTCCAGAAGCATCCTTACAAAGGAAAAGTATTGAAAATGGAGGGGGGGAGGATTTGCGCTGTGTTTTTTCCCAAGTATACCAAAATGTGATGTATTCAAGTTGAAATCAGAAAAAATACTAAGTGGGGAAGAGTTTGTTTCCTTTTATAATTGTGCTGGATTTGTGTTGCAATATTCCTTTTACAAGGAGGGAAGTCATGTTAATACTGTAATTTGTGTGATACGTTAACTTTCTAAGTTAACACCCCACTCTTATTTTTGTGCAATGCATTTGTTTCCAATAAATAGCTGCTACTGCTGTACCTCTAATGACATGGAAAATTTCAGTGCAGAAACAGGTCTTTGACTGGATGTGTTCTTCAGATAATGAGAACGTTTTTTTCTGTAATGATTGAAATCACATATATTTTATTTACATTGCTGAGAACAGCATGGTAGTTTCAAAAAGGCTTATATTTTAAGTTTACTTGGAAAATGTAAATGTAGTAAAATCACTTATATGTATTTGCTGCCACTTTCTTAAGAAAGCCAGACCACATAGTTCATAGAATGGTGTTAGTGAAGCCCGAGCTGCTTGAAGAACCAGAGCAGCTTTTTGACAACATTAGACTCCTTTTCTGCAACTGCACAAAATCTGCTGTCCTATGTTTCTGGATAAAGCAAGATAAAGTGTAACAATTGGCTCATTCAAAATCAAGAAAATCAGGCCAGCTATAATTTGTGGATTAAAGGAAACTTAAAAAGGATCATGTCTGCTGGCTTTGAGAAGAATGACTTCATGACTAGGAACCACTGCAGGTTCTTAACAAATGGAGTTTAATGGCTAAGTGTGTTAGGAGGGACTTGGTCTTGAGCTTATATTTAGTGTAATTAAGACAGTTCTGTTTGAGACAATTCAGAAGTGCTTTTTTAGTGACTTCAGTCAATTTGTCTTGATCCAGAAGAAGCTGGATCCAAACAAGAAAAGACAAATGTGCCAGTTGAGGTTTTCATATCTAAAGATACGCACAATACTAATTTACATAAATGTGTATTAAGCTAATGGCCAGGTACAATTTTTGCCTTTCTGGTTAGCAAAGAGAAATAGAATTGATCAGAGGTCAGAACATAGTTGAACTATTTGAACAGCATTATTAAATGAAGATGACAGATTATTCTGGTGTGTATTCATGCTTATTCACTATTCACATTTTGTTTAAGTCAGTGCCACTTGATTCCCAGCCAGTATTTTCACTTGTTTTCATCCTGCCAGTATAAAACATAGGAAATCATTGTTACTGTTCTCCTTTTCCTGATTCATTTAATACATTTCTCTATGTACATACTATGTGTACATATATATAAACTATAATCTTTATTTAAATATTGTTACTAGGGGAAAATAAATCTTATATTTAAAACTGTGCAAGTGGTGTCTTAAGCATGTTTTAGCTATCATGGGACAAGAAATGCAGTTTTGTCATGTGCTTTTAATATTCTGCACTTGAAAATAAAAGAAGCACAAAGCCACAGACTTCCTTAAAAACATGGTCTGCAATGTTAAAAACAAATCTAATGTAGATATTTTTTCCTCCTAGGTTTTACCAAGAGACAGTACATCTAACAGTTAACTTGGATCATCTCTTGTTCATCAGCTTGAAAATCATAACAGCCCCCAAAACTGACATTTGATCTGAAAGAAAAAGCTGTGACAAATGGACAATATGTCTATTACTAACACACCAACAAGTAATGATGCTTGTCTGAGCATTGTTCACAGCTTGATGTGCCATCGACAAGGTGGAGAGAGTGAAACTTTTGCAAAACGTGCAATTGAAAGTTTAGTTAAAAAGCTAAAGGAGAAAAAAGATGAATTGGATTCTTTGATTACAGCTATTACCACAAATGGAGCTCATCCTAGCAAGTGTGTTACAATACAGAGAACGCTGGATGGGAGGCTTCAGGTTAGTACAAGTGAAAATCAGATGTTTTCCTCCTAGTGAAGCTGGAGCAAAAGTGAGTGACACAGGATTCTAGAGTGTTGAGGAAGAGTAGCTCTTCTCTTGCATCTACCCTTGCCCCCATTTGTAGGCATGTTTTATGGCTGGAGCTCTGGACTGCTGCAGTAGTGGTTTGTTTGTTTGTTTGCTTGTTTTCCAAAAGGAGCAGAAGGCATTGGATCAGCTGTTCTAAATGATTATGTGTGTGGCAGTAAAAACCAGGGTCGTGTAACAAATTCAGCTGTTTATCCTGGTATTTTCACTACAAGCTTCTGTTAGCTCTGTGTTGGTCAGAAGTATAAAGACAGACCTATTCTAAGAAGGTACTCCAAGGAGTCTGCACTGAGGATTTATGTTAGCTTTATATCATCAGTACTCAGTACCTGTATAGCTTGGGTTGCAATTTCCTTGTTTCAGGACAGATGTCATGTTTGCTGGCTAGCTTTCTGTCTACCCTAGAAGCATTTTTAAAATGTTTTTTTCATTATAATGGAATGGCATTCTTCAACTTGTAAATTCCTTATTGTGTAGCTCAGCACCTCGTTCCTCTTCTGGGGCAAAGCTCCTTAGTCATCCATGGTGGGGAAGGTGGCCATACATACTACCTTAAGTACAAATTCTGCTTCTGCCATTTTGTATCCAGTATTTTTTTCTTAAGAATCACAGTGTTGATTTAACCATAGCAAAACCCTAATAGAAATTTATTTCTGTTGAGTACAGAACTTGGGTAAACTGTACATCACCATTTTTTCCCATGTTTTGATGATGGAGAAAGGTTGTGTTGTTATTTGTCCTCTTCCAGCTTTGCTCCTCACTAAGTAAAATAAAATGTGTTGCTACTTTCCCAATCAACTCTTGTGTCTAACTTTTTAGGTGGCTGGTCGCAAGGGATTCCCTCATGTGATTTATGCTCGTCTTTGGAGGTGGCCTGATCTTCATAAAAATGAACTCAAGCATGTTAAATATTGTCAGTATGCTTTTGACTTGAAATGTGACAGTGTCTGTGTAAATCCTTACCATTATGAGCGTGTAGTATCGCCTGGCATTGGTAAGTAGACTCTTGATTTAAAATGGAACAGTGAGAATAAAATGTAAAATGTTTTCCTTTTGAGTGTAGAAAATACAGGCCTAAATTAGAAACATTAATTTTTAATTATATAATTATAAATTACTCTCATATACTCTTGTCCATCTTCTTAATGGAATTATTCTTTTATTCAAAATTTAAAATAACAATTTGTTGCTTTTGTTTAAGTCTTTCTGTTGTCTTTCACACAGTTCTTGCAGTCAATGTGTATTCTAGGAATAATTTAGCATTGAGACTTGTGTTGAGATAGAGGGGATATAATATGTAGTCTGTAGTACCAATTTGTAAAGTTTATAAACTTAATGTTCAAAAGTTGTTGAAGATCTCTGAATATAATTTTATATGCCCCCTTTTCTTTTTCTTCTTTTTTAAGATCTCTCGGGACTGACACTACAGAGTTCTGGTAAGTAGTTCTGTTTACTATTGCATTTCTATGGATGCAAACTGTGTTAAATTCTTCAGTATGTACACAGTTTATTCCGTTGTATCTCCTTAGGAAAGATTATAGAGAGCAGACAAAAATGCATTTTTCTCTCTGGTTTTGGAAAAACCAGCTAAGTAGCATATAAGAGGCATGATAAATTCTTTAAATTGAGGCTTCAGCTGAGCTTGTCAGTATGTTCTGTTTTCATTGCTCACAACTTATAAGTCCCACAAAAAAACCCCAAACAAGAAAACTCTCACCGTTGAATGCTGCTAATTAATAAAAAAACCCAGTCACCCAAAACAATGTGCACCTGTATGATATGCTAATTGATTGAATTGGGAATAATAGATGCTTATGATGTAATAAGTAGTTTAGCAATAAACTGGTATACGTTCTGTAATTAATATGCAATTGAATGAAGGAGTCTAATATTCTTGCTGTCTCTGAAACTTGAGAGAAATTGGACATTAAATCTCCAATGAACATTATTCAGAAATTATGGGATTGTGCAGCTGGTAACTCCTTTATTTCAAAACTGTTTTTTTTTTTTTCCTTCAGGAAGAAATTCATAGAGAAATTTGGGTTACCCAATATTTTTAGCAAAGACTACTTAAAAAAAACCCAACCCACCCAACAAACTGTTAACTTCACAAGCTTTAACTTGTTTGCTCACCTCTGCTAATTGTTACGTGTCTTCTGAAAAATGATCCTTTTATACAGAATCAAAGCTTACTAGCCAGCAGTTAAATACATAAATGTTTTCGTGTCATGCAACTGATTTTGCAGCAGGAAACAAAAAAATTACTGTCAGATTTTAATATATTTAAGCCTGCTTTAAAAATGAGCTTGGGAGCTAATGTAGTGTGTTATTTCAAGATGCTCAATAGGATATATAGAAATAAATTCTTGTAGTGGCAATGGTAGTAATTTCCTTACACTGTATGTGGAATATTCTGAATTAGTGGCTACATTACTAAATATGGAGTAGCGGTGTATTGTCTTTGAATGTGAATTTGTTGTTTCTAGTCAATTTGGATGGGAGTTGCTTAAAATTATTTAAGGGATGCATGAAGTATTTTATGTACTGTGTTAAAGAATTGTTTTTCATAGGAGCTTTATTTATGTTCTTATTTGTATACTAGGAATTGGTTTGTTAACTACTGCATTAACATATATTTAGGTGCTTGACAAAAAGCATGTTCTTCCCTTTTATTAACCGTGTCCCATCACACAGTGATGGACTAGAAAACAAAATGCTATTGGAGTCTACTATTGTGGGACTAAACTGCTTGTTTGATAGCAGTAAGCAAAATAAACAGTTTGCTTTTCTATTCAGTTATGCTTCAAAATATCTTGTTGCTGGCTTGAAGTGTTTATTTGTAATTTAGTGGAGTGCTTTAGCAATGTTTATATAGGTTAAATTCTCCCCCCACTAGTTTTAATGCCATTGTTTTTGCTTGAATGTAGTAGCACAATCTATGGTTAAATCCTGAAAATAGATTTGCTTTGCATGTTTAACTGTTTGTTTCTTCACAGCTCCTTCAAGTATGTTGGTGAAAGACGAATATGTTCATGAGTATGAGGGGCAGCCATCATTGTCTTCTGCTGAAGGCCATTCAGTCCAAACCATCCAGCATCCACCAAGTAACAGGGCATCTACAGAGCCTTATAGCACCCCAGCCATGTTAGCTCCTACTGAGGCTAGCACTACCAGCACCACTAATTTTCCCAACATTCCTGTGGCTTCAACAAGTAAGAATGAGATGATATAAAATACTAAACTCTGAAAATGTGAAAGCTCAAAGATAACCACTGATTTTTGACAAAGTAGATCTTGTATTGGAACTGTGCTGCTGCCACACTACACTGGTAAAAGTGTGTGGCAATATGATCTAGGCAGTCTCATAAGCATTAACATAAGGGTTTACCTTGGAGCATAATTTGAGTAACTTTTTCTGGTGACCCAGTCTTTTTTCAGTGAGACTGACACTACATGACTCTTACAAGACTCTTAAATATGCCAAAGATTCAGTAACACAATGTTAAAACAATTGGCCAGTAACAAAAATATTATGGCTATTATTTTATTATTGTTGTAGAAATGGAAGAATGTTATTATTTTATCACAACAGAAAATGGGATAACAAACAGATATGCTGTAAGGTAGCAGTATCAAGATGTTTTAAGGCAATTCTTTAGTGTTCCACAATTGACAAAATGTATCTTCCAGTTTTAACTTGATTATTTTTATAATGGCCCACTGTACTACCAAAGTGACAACTCTAATTAATATTTTCATGAGTCTGTGGAAGTGCTGCTTTGAAGTTTTTTGTTACTTTTTTGTGTGTACTTGGTACAAGTGGAAGAGTCTGGTTTGCCAACACCAAACCTCACATTTCACTCCAGCAGGAC
>NW_005054832.1:17114-22746 GCF_000277835.1 Geospiza fortis
TTTAATATCAAAGATGTGTGAATATGATGGATTTCATGTTATCAAATTTGAATTATGGTGGAATTATGTTTTTATAATGTCTTGAATTTTAGCTGGCAACTTTTTTGTTAAAGCTAATGATGTTTTTGCCAAGGTGGGATGTGGTGTCTGTATTTGTCTCCAGCAGAGATAAAAGGATAGGCAGTTTAATTGTATTGCTTTTGCACAACAGTTTATTGTCAATAGCTTTTTCTCATCAGTGTTATAATTGTTGGAGCCAAGTGGACAAGAAAAAAAGGCTCATTTTTAGGTTTCAGTTCAAGTTCTCAATGTATTAAATTCTGCTAGCCCACATCAATTTGAGTGCAAGTGCACTTGTGAAACTGCTGATCGGTTCAGTGTTAATGGCTGAGCTGAAGTCTTTTAAAATCAAATTCCGTTAACCTGTTCTAAAATATCTGTAGTTTTACTTTAACACTTAGATAATTCCTGAAATACTTACTTGGAAAAGGAAAAAAGCCCAGCAACTTTCTCAGGAAGGAATCCAGTTATGTATGCAGCTCTATTCAAGAACTATTTCTAAAAATAAAATACCATTCAGTATGTTTTGGATGAACACAAATGAGTTCTCCTTAGGAACAGTAGTTATAACATGCTGAAAATAAACAACTTATTGGACCTGCTACTGGCCTGTTTGGATTCACACCAAATCTATTCCAGCTATGTTATTCAGTAAAACCTGACGTTTCTTTTTTCCTTTCAAACTGAAAAATGAGATGTGAACAAAACAAAGATGCACTTGATAAACGTGGTTCTTTGCATACTTTTACTCTTTAAAATATTAAGGGTGTCAGAGTCAAAATTAGTTGATGCAGAATCTTGTTTCAAGTTTCCCTAAGACACTCTGGTGAATGGAAAAAAATACTGAAACCAAACTTGTAGGAACTGTGTATTGCAGTGCCTCTAGTTGGGTGTATTTTCCTACCCAGTAGTGCTGAACTCTTCTTAATTAAAATTTTGGAATGTTCATGAATAGGTAGTGTGTTCTTTTACCAGGTCAACCTACCAGTATATTGACAGGTAGCCATAGTGATGGACTCTTAGAGATTGCTTCAGGGCCTCAGCCAGAAACTCAGCAGAATGGGTTTACAGCTCAGCCAGCTACTTACCATCACAGCTAGTGTATATATATATGCACTCTTTTTAGTTTTCTAAAACCAGTTTCCAAATGTCAGGAGAAATAGAGGATTAGAAGTGAGATACAGAAAAAAAAATCCCTTTAAAACCAGCCACTCCTTTCTTTTTCTAGATAGTACTACAACTTGGACTGGAAGTCGGACAGCAGCCTACACACCTACCATACCTCACCACCAGAATGGCCATCTTCAACATCATCCACCTATGCATCCTGGGCATTACTGTAAGTAGTGCAGATTTCCAGATCACTTAATTTTCAATTTTGTTGAATGGTAGGGGTTCATTTGTGATTACTGTTGACCCCCAAATACTTTTCTTTGTTGTTGTTTAATATCACAGACCTACCATTACTGTGTTTAGTATTTTCTGACAGTTAAGTATAAAAGCCTGATGGACTTTCCTCTGTTAAAACAGCAGAGATTAGAAACTCAGATAGCTATAGTGATACCATCTATATTATACATGTCTTACTATACCTAACAAAACTAGCATTTCCTTTCTAAACCTCTGTTTTTAAGGCTTTGCAATCCTGTACTAAATATTTCCTTTGCTGAAAAGGAAGTCAATTCAGAATGTGTTGTTTGCATAGTTTTCTTTCAAACCTTGGAAGTTCTTGGCTGTTTATATTTTCTGAAAATTTTAAAGTCATACTAAGCTTTGGAAGACGTGTCCACGTACCCTAGCCTGTTTAAAAGAACCTTGTGAAAGCTCATGCAGTAAAGTACTTGTCAATAAACTGGTCTTGCCACAGCCTGATTCATGAGTACATTCGGCACACAAACTTGAATCTCTTGTTTTAAGGTACAGGAGATAGGGAGGAAAAAAGTGATCAAACTGCTAGTGTGTCTAGCACAGTATATGTATTATAAGAATGTAGTGGGGAAAAACCCACCCAAATTAAAGTTTTTCTAAATTTTCTGGCAAAAAGCTAGAACAGTTCTTGGTCTTCTAATGTAGTACTTAACCAGATCACCTGTTTGCAGCAGTCATGGTTAGCAGAGGGGAGAATAAACTGTGAGCTAATATTACAGTGACTTTTCAGCTTGTCTCTATTGAGAAAATTGTGATTTAGATATAGTTATTAAGTTTCATTATTTTGGTCTGTTAGGATCCCACTTCATCTGTCATCTAGTTTGTCAGAAATACCAGGATGTAAAAAAACTTTAGTGATGCTGTAGATACTCTATAAATGTTTTTCAGTGCATGTATCTTTCCATAGTTATTATTTATAACTGGCTGGTGGTACTATATAGAGCTTTTCTTGGCTACTGCCATCTCTCACTTCAGAAAGTCATGTGTTTTGACACCTACCAGCGTTGTGTTTCTTTTGACATCTTGTTGCAAAAGGTGCTCTTACTTATAATACTATGTTTAAATTTTTCCTCCTTGTTCTCTGCTGCCTGTAAGGGACCTAGTTAATTCATAAAAGTCAAGAGACTAAACTGACTAATACCAAGACTATATTAATTCTATTTTTTTTTTCTTAGAAAATTATTTCTCTAGGGCTTCTTTCCATCTTCAGTGAGTGTTTCTTATGGTTAAGTCCACAGCATGCTGGGCAACTTGTTTTGTAATTGATGAAACTAATGAAGTGTGGTTTCTGACAGACTTGTATCACCTGCCTCTATACACTGATTCTCTCCTTGCACAACTTGGCGGCAGATGTGAAGTCCTATTTCTCTTACATCTCAATGCTATATCTGGTTTCTGTTCTCTCCTGGAGCCGGGTCTGGCTTGAGCAGCATGCAGCCTTTCCTCCTGGGATACTAATGGAGCTCTTTACTCAACTTCTGAATTTTTAGGAAACCTCTAAGAGTGTAATTTTTCTGTGGGAATTTTTATCCCCGTCACATTAGGCCAACTGATTCAGAAATTACTGGGATTTATAACATCGGGCATCCTCGCAAGTCTTTTTTTACTGGAAAACAAGCTAAGTAAGAAAACATTATTTTTCCACATGTAAAACAAATGGCATGTTTTCTTTTAAAGGGCCAGTTCACAATGAACTTGCATTCCAGCCTCCTATATCAAATCATCCTGGTGAGTAAAATATAACATATAATGCTAACTTATAACTTTGTGGTTTGATTATTTTTTGTATCAAGTACTCTGAAATTTGAGAGATATAAATTCCAAAGAAAAGGAAGAATTTTGTGATTAAGTCTTGTTTTGAATTTGGACATCTCTTGGAATGGTGACATAGGCTGTGAACTGAATTTAATTGAGATGTCTAAGTCAAAGATTGCAACCCTCAAGCCCACACTGAGATGGTTCCTACCCTGGAGGTATCAGAACTCTGAATGTTCTTGATCCTAAACTTTTCAAGGTGCCTGTAGTTGTACTTTTTGCCTGCTTAGAAATATAATGGAGTTTAGGTCATGCCAAAGTTCTCTTCAATCCATAATCTAGTCCATCATTACAGCCAGATGCCCTGAAAGATAGGTATTGTGCTGCTTAGCATTTTGGTGCTGAAGTTCCTTATTGGATCTTTGCATAAAGCTTGTTCTTTCCAAGAGTCTTCATTATTGGCAACAGTTCAGGGAGCCAAGAGCCAAGGAGGTTTTGTCTTGTGGTACAGGCTAGCTCTCATGTAGGTACAAGGTGATATTCTGTTTTTAACAACAGCAAGGCTGTTGTCTGCATAGGGAGATCTGCACAGTTGAAAAGCCTAAAAATTTAACTTGTTTATTAATTGGCTAGTGACTAAATCCATACCAGAAATAAAAATGCTGATAATTACTGGCTAAACTTAACTGTAGCTGAATTTTATTTCACATTATTTAGTATGTCTCTTTCACTCTATTGATTTCATCCTATTCAGTCCTCAGAGACATGAGTATTTATTTGAAGATAAAAAAACTTAAAGTAATTTAGGCACCTTTGTTTATTGTTTTCTAATAAAACCAGAACAGTTTCTTGAGGCAAATAGGTGTACTGTTGGGTGCTGCTGTTTATAATGAATGAGTACCATTTACAGCACAGGAAGAACTCTTTTTCCTGTTGGCTTATCAGGCTGTTGTGTTTAGGTCCCACTGCACTAAGTATATCCAGTCATTTCTTGAATGCTTTCAGGGATTATGACTCCACCACCTCCCTGGACGTCCCATTCCAATGCTTAACCACCCTTTCAATGAAGAAATTTTTCCTAATATCCAATCTAAACCTCCCTCGGCGCAACTTGAGGCAATTTCCTCTTGTCCTATCACCTGTTATTTGGGAGAAGAGACTGACCTCCACTGGTCTAAAACCTCCTTTCAGGTAGTTGTAGAGAGCGAGGTCTCCCCTGAGCCTTCTTCTCTCCAGGCTAAACATCCCCAGCACCCTCAGCTGCTCCTCATAGGACTTGTGCTCCAGACCCTTCACCAGCTCTGTTGCCCTTCTCTGGACATGCTTCAGCACCTCAATATCTTTCTTGCAGTGAGGGGCCCAGAACTGGACACAGGATTTGAGGTGTGTCCTCACCAGTGCTGAGTACAGAGGGACAATCACCTCCCTGGTCCTGCTGCCCAAACTATTCCTGATACTGGCCAGGATGCCATTGGCCTTCTTGGCCACATGGGCACATTGCTGGCTCATGTTCAGCTAGCTATCAACCAACACCCCAAGGTCCTTTTCTGTCAGACAGCTTTCCAACCACACCACTCTTCTTTGAGCCTGTAGTACTGCATGGGGTTATTGTAACTGAAGTGCAGGACCCACCCAGCACTTGGCCATATTGAACCTAGTACTGTTGGCCTTGACCCATTGATCCAGCCTGTCCAGATCCCTCTGCAGAGCCTTCCTACCCTCCAGCAGATCAACACTCCCACACAACTTAGTGTTGTCTGTGAACTTACTGAGGGTGCACTCGATCCCCTCTTCCAGATCATCAATAAAGATACTAAACAGGGCTGGCCCCAATACTGAGCCCTGGGGAACCCCACTAGTCACTGGCTGCCCAGTGAATGTGGCACCATTTAACAACATGCCTAGGGCCCAGTTAGGGCCCAGCCATCCAGCCAGTTTTTAACCTAGCGAGGAGTGTACTTGTCCAAGCCATGGGCTGCCAGCTTTTCCAGGAGTATGCTATGGGAGACAGTATCAAAGGCTTTGCTGAAGTCCAGGTAGACATAGTAGCTCCTTCCAACTACCATCTTTCTTTTGTAGCCAATTTTTAAAATAGTAGGAGTTAAAAGGCACCACTTGGCTATTAAAACGCCATTTTGTTCTGCTCCCTTGCTTAATACTTCCTTGTTTTAGCCTGTACTTGACTGTGTGCAGACAAGGTCACTATGTGATCTTTGCTTTTTCTCCCATTGCTCTACTTTGCAAATCTGTTTTGCTTTGCAGGGAGGATAGAGAAAACTGACTTCAGTTAGGATAGGAGGTAATTACTCCTATCTTAAGCCAGATCTGTTTCAAAGTTAGTTTTAGCTAGCCTAGCCATGAAGAGGCTTATATGTATTACTTCTTTATG